>NW_007578283.1:89138-108237 GCF_000690725.1 Stegastes partitus
CAATTACTGCAAAAATCAAACGGTAGAATAAGCAAAAACTGTTGCAATAATCGCGTCAGTTGTAGGTAGAAACACAAGAACCCTCCTCTGATGGTTGTCATCAGTAGAAATGTGACACATATTTGGCCCAGCGCTGATGCATTCTGTATATTTAAGAGCTGCTGTGGTTGTCTGCAGCCACTGGCACCTGATTTCTTATCCTCCAGATGTATAAGAGAATATTTCTCTCAGGTTGCAGCATGTTTTAACATTTTAGGAGGCGGAGGGGTGTGTGTGTGTGTGTGTGTGTGTGTGTGCATATATGTGTGTGTGTGTGTTTGAAGGGCATTCTTTAGCAGTCATTTCATTCATCATTGACAGGAACTAAGTAGGGTATCACTTCTTACAAGTCTCTACAGTGTCGGAATTTAAGCCTCCTCCTCGGCCTGAACCAGGAGAGTCTCGGTGCCGTTATCCAATACGACTTCAGTGGGCAGATGAAAGCAGTGACACATAAGACACACAATTACTTCGCTGCTCTGGAAAGAATGAGCCTTGAGCTCGGCTGCTGATTATCGGTTTGGTTGTGAGGCGAGGCGATTCAGAAACCGAAGCTCATTCTCGGGTTGTCGCTGCAAGTCGCTGTCAGCTTAAAGCCACAAAGGCATGTGAAATATTAGTGTACAGTTTGTGTGCCTTTTTTTGTTTTTTGTCTGTATATAAGTGTAATTATAGTTGCAAACATTAGGTCTTCTTGGTCAGAGAGCTGCGATTTAAAGCCGAAAAATGGGCCACGTTTTACAGAAAGCCGGTGGAAGAGTTTCGATTTGGTTTTTCTGTGTAAATAATTTATAGCAGGTAACTTTAGAAAACATCAGCTGTTATTTGACAGATTAATTTAAGAAAGAACAAAGCAGAAAACACAATAAATCAAAGTCAAAGCGTTTACTTCCTGCCCCTTTATAAAACCAGGTTCCCTTTGCAGGTTTTCTAGTAATTTTTCATGTCTTTGTTTCCGTTTGTTTGCAATGTTGAGCGAAAACGCGATGAATCACCAACGTGGAGCAATTTAGAGATAAAAAGAAAACACTTCCCTTCATTTTAGTTCAGCATTTCTATGCAAATGGGAAAGGTCCATGATTTAGTAAAAAATAAGTTGTAATCACAGCAGGTTTGTTTATCACTGGCGGTACGTCATCAAGCAACAGAAAAGTTCTGTTTATGTCGCTGTAGGCACAATGTTGAAAATCTATTTGTTTCAATATCGGATTTAATCTGAGCTCCCAGAACATTTTCTGTTATTTTATTGATTTGTTTAACATTTGCAGTTTTTATACAGGTAGATATGCCATTAGAGGAAAAAAGACATTTTAATTATTAATTTAAAAAATGCCACTTTTTTTTGTTCTTTTTTTTTTTTTTCTACTATGGCTGAATTTTTTTTTTATAATAGCAAATGTCCATTTTGTAAAATTACAAATCAACCATTAAATTACAGGAAAATATATATATATTTTTTAAACTGTTGGTACACCATTAAAAAGCCAAATATGTTCCATTTTTTTTAAAACAGATGCAACATTAAAAACACAAAAACAACATATTTTTTTTTAATAAGGAGTTAGAATTCCAATGTTTTTGTTGTTGTGAGGACACAGTTAACGAACAGGCAATGTCCATCTTTTATCCACCAATTTATCATTATACACATCTTATTATTAGTATATACAATAAGAAATGTATTTTTTGTTTTTATACATGTAAATATTCATTAAAAACTAAAAAGCCCAAAAACATGCGATCTCGTGTGAAATCAAGGTAAGAAAATTATGGAAATTACTGTATTTTTTTCTGCATTTTTTGGCGCCCAAGCTGCTCAAATAGTAGTTTGGGGTTTTTTGTTTGATCACTTGTTTGCTCTGCTTTTAGTATTTTATAGTGTAAATCCCTGAAGAGCGTCACTGTTTTACATTCCAATATATTGCATCTCAACCAATGAATGTTGTGTTTCCCTGAACAGAAATAAAGACATTTCCAGAAACGACACAAACTGGTGAGTAAATATCTTAATTCATCTAAAACACAGAAGCTTGACAGGTCTGGACAGTTAAACGTTTGCTATTGTAGGTTGACAAAATCAAGTCAGAACTCCAGGTGACAAACCCAGACTAATGGATCTCGTGACGAGTTCGGATTTAAGCGACTTTAAGGACGTAAAGGAAGGACGTTCTGCGGCCGCGACAGGAAGCGAAACTGAAGGGCAAAGCGAGCTTCGGAGCGCCAAGTGAAAGAGAACTAGCTTCCTTTTAATAGCACGTCTGGGAAAATAGCAGCACCTGGACAGATGGCGAAAAAAAAGAAAGAAAAAAAAAAAAACAGAGAGAGAAGAGAAAGCGACAGAAAAAGGCAGCGACAGATGCATATTAAAGGGTGGGACTGCACAAAGTCTGCTGCGAATACCAATGCTGTGCTTCTTTCTGCTTGATTTGCTAACGGCCCCTTTGGCTTTTATTGTCTTTTGTTTCTGATTGTGTGTGAGCGTCGATTCGCCCCCTTTGATACCATCATCAGCACTGCTCCGTTGTATTTACGCTCCGGTTGTAATACGCAGTCGGTGAGGTCGGAGCAAACACTAATGACACAAGAAGCAAGAAACAGGATAAAAGTAAACATGGTAATGTGAAGGGACGATTAAAACACCAATGGAAGGAAGATAGAAGATCAGTAGAGTTTAAACATCACTGTGGGCTCATGTTTCTCTGCAGCATAAAGTCCTGCAGCACAACCATGATCAGAAGCAAGGACACATCAGAAATGCCTTAAAATTTCTTTCAGTTTCCGAAAACCGGACTCAACATGTGCATGATTTTCTCAGTGCCTCTAGTTGTTTCCAATACTGGGAAAAAATGGTGACTTGATGTTATGCTACATACATTTTTAAAGCTGCATTTTCACTTTATTCTACACGTCAACTCTAGAAAGACGCTTCACCGAGCTGAATGCATCCTTCTTGCTCCTCCATCCACCACTTCTGAACCATGTTGTGTTGATTTTATTGACATCAGTCTCTCTTGTCGTCTCCTCTCTGCAAACCACACGATTCCTTTAAAGACTGCCAGGAAGTTGAAAACTGCACAATTCTTTCCCCTTTTACAGTTTTTTTTATGGCATTTTTTTGCAATTTTTACAAGAAAATATGCATATGCTGGATTGTCATCAAATTAATTCGGTATTAAATGGAATTATACTGGATGTAGTATTAAAAAACAATGGTGAAAAAAAAGATGACTCTACATGATACAGATATTTTACGACTCGCATGTACCGTAAATTCCGGACTATTGAGCGCACCTGAATATAAGAATACACCCACTAACTTTAAGAAGAAAAACAAAATTGTACATATACAGGCCGCACTTGTCTATAAGCTGCAGATGTCCACGTTGTAACATGAAAGATTTTTTAAAAACTTTTAATAAAATACATACCAGTAACATATACAAATACGTAAATGCTTTTTTCCAAACAGAGCCTGTAACACGGCTGGTAAAAAAATACAGTCGCCTACCAGGAAAAGTCATTGATCACTATCTTCATCTTCCTCCTGAGCACTAAAACAACTAAAGTCGTCTTCTTCAGTGTCAGAATTCAACAGCCTCAGAATTACTTGGTCACACACTTCGTCAGTCTCTCTTTTGTTGACAATGTCGTAAAAATCCATAAATTAGTCGCATCATTGTTTAAGCCGCAGTGTTCAAAGCGTGTGAAAGAAGTAGCGGCTTATAGTCTGGAAATTACGGTAATTTGTTTCTACACTATGAAAAGTCCCTGACTTTTGGTGACTGTCGCAGCTGAAGCATTATTGGTTTCACAGTTGTGATGAGAAAATGTTTAGTTTTGTGGTTAAGTGATTTTCATACATCACAATTTTAAGCTTAGCTTTGGTTCCTTTGTTGGACAGAAGAGCACGTCGCAGATGAGGTTTAAAGTCCATCAAAAAGTTAAAATTCTGATGATTCTTTCCTTTTCTACAGTTCCTAGTGAATAAATTGTGCAATTTTGATGATTTTTTTCCCCTAAAGATAACATGGTTCTGAAACCCACCTGGCAGGTTTTGGGCTTCGGAAGGTTAAAAAAAAAATGGAACATTTGGGGAAAACCGATGAAGTGGTTCCTCAAGAATGACGCATTTTACTAGAAGAAGTATCATCCAGAGCCTACAAAGTAAACCCACCTCACCACAGCTGCTCATAAACAACCTGCCAAATTCATCTTGGAGGTGGAGGTAAGCGGGCGGCAGCTACGATCAGCAACATTTAAAGCTGCATTCAAGAAACAACACAGAGAGACGATGTGAAGGCAGAACACTGGACAAAAGTGCTAAAATTCAAAATGAATATCACAACTATGCAGTTAGCTAAGCTCTGTTTCGCACATGAAAATCCTTCAGATGAGGAAATCAACAACTTCAATAACCTATCTGGTTAAACAGAATTTTGAAAAAAAAAACAACTGAAAAAAGACAGCTCAACATTATCAAATGGTTTCCACACGCTTCCACCGAAAGACGACAAACCACCGCTTTTAATTGAGACACTAACTATTGATACCAACAGCTGTTTTCTCATAAACACAGTGGCTGTCAGGACTCGACAGTTGTGTTAATTGAGTCTTCAACACGTATCACGGGCTAAGAAGTCCGTCGTAAAGCAGTTCTTCTCACTGGCATGATCCAAACGAAGCCAATTATTCATAGAAAGCTTCATGCTAAGCTACATGTTTGCTTGTGAAGTTTTGCAATACTTCTTTTGTAAGACCAAACGCTGGAACAGTCGTGATGCCTCTCGGCGGCGGCTTGCTTTGACACACTTGTTTGTTGCTGCTGGCAGCTGAGCGTCTGCTGCTGTTTGCTCTCCTGATACGATCTGAAACGTCCTGATGCGCTCCATCGTGGATCGATGTGCAAAAGACACAGACAGCCACGACCAACCCAAGGACTGAGGTGGCATTTTTGGTTTAAAACAACAACAACAACAACAACAACAGCAGCACTTTACCTGTCCACCGCCTCGCTTTGATAAATTGGCACAATTTGCACCTCTGGAGACGGAGAAAAGGGAAGAAGGTAAGAAAATGGGAGAATGAAAACCTCCAAACAAGAGGTTTGTTGACAGATTCTTGCACCAGCTGAAAAGGCCCCTCGAGCAAAGTCTTTCTCTGCAGGTCGAAAAGTCAAAGTGGCGCAAGTCTGGGACGCCGAATGTCAAGACTAAGAAGCAGAGGACACGACCCGAGGTGGCTGAGTGTAAACAATATTCTAATGAGTCCTCTCTGTTTACCGATGCTCTGATGCATATTCATGACTGCAAGCAGCGTTCACAGTTAGATGCTCGTCCACAACGAGTTAGAGGTTCAACCGCCTCCACGGCTCAGTGAATAAAGCAAAGTACTCAGACGGAGTGGTTTTATCTGGACTGGTTTTAAGATTCCCTCAAGTCACAGTTTGTAGTTTGTCTTTTCTGAAGCATACACTGTAAAAATAGAAAAATCCAATAAAAATGAAAAATATATTTTTTAAAAAATGCAAGAAAAATGTGTTAAAAAGCAAAATAGTGTAACAAAAAAAAACTTAGAAACAAAAGAAAGAAGTAAAAATGGCAACAAGAATATGCAAATTAATGATATTTTTAGTAGATTTAAATTGATTAAAACTGTAATTTTATGGTCACATCTTTTAAAAGAATGTATAATTATTTTTTTAGATTTTTGATCTTGACGTTACACATTTTTTTAAACATGTAAGTTAATACTTTTTTTTATCTGTGAATTTTACTACTTATTCTCTGTAGTTTAATAAAACAGTAAAAATGTGTGCATTACTGCCTACACATGTACATATTGCACATACATATGCTATAGTATTGTTTGTGTGTTTTTTTTCCAATAAAGACAAACCAAAATAAGATTCAAAAGGAAGGACATGAACAGAGCCTTGCCGACCTCCTCCCACCGTCCAGCAGTCAGAGCAAGGTCAGGGCTGAGCTGCTGAAACCTGGAGGCGATGGGGGAAGAGCCGCAACGCCAATACCAGGCGCGTCAAAGGTGAGCTAACCCCCCCTCAGGGCTTTCTGCGATGGATTTATCTGCGTTGGGGCTAATTTACATGCCAGGAAGTCAGAAGGTCAGCCGCCCCTGATCGTATCGCTCCGCAACGGCACGACATCCTCCGAACAGAAGCCTCATTTCCAGCTCAGGCGGATTCCACGTCGCTACTCGTGTGGAAAGTCTAACATGCGCGGCGGTCGGCACGGTTGTTACACCTGTATGATGCTGAACGTTATTTATCTTAAACATTTTGGCAAACACCACAGCTTCTGTCCATTCAGGTCAATTTAAAGGAGAAGAAAGACAATTTGAACTGAAATAAATCATTCAACCATCTGATTTCTGACAGTTTCTGGGCGTTTTTCGTCACATTTTTACTCACTGTGGGCTCATTTTTTACTCTAAAAAGTCCTGCACCTCTATGGAAACAACACAACCATGACTAGAAATAGAAAGAACACTGTGATTCCACATATACTGTTCTATGTAATATACTACTTTTATTTAAATTGGTTTCCATGCTTCTCCTCTCTGCTCTGTTTAAACACTGCCTGCAGTTAAAGTAGAAAGTCTTGCATTACTGTCACAAGACAGTAAATGGCAGCTAAGTCACGAATGACATCACGATTGGGCCGAGAAGCACAAAATTTGTATCTTTTTAAAGAATCTGTCTAAATGTATTGTAGTAGAATTTAAAAAAAAAACAAAAACAAAGATGCGGAATAAAGTGATTTTTTTGATTAAAGTTGATTTGGTTAATTTTTCCAATGAAACAACAGATCACACTTGATTATTAAAAAAAAAAAAAAAAAAAAAAATTCTTTCTGTTTGTACAGTTTTTTTTTTTTTTGTAAAAAATGGTTTAATTTAGTGATTTTTTTTTTTTTTAAGATAAAACACCTTTCAAACAGACAGGTTTTGGGCTTTTAGAGGATTACGATGATTTAAAAGTGCTAAACGTCTCCGTAGACATGTTCATATGTTCAGTTAATAATGTTTCTTATCTGTTTGCACAATGCGAAATAGACAAATGCAAGGGAAATGTATATAGGGACAGCAGATTTGCAGGAAAAGCAAAAGATGATCTCTTGAATGAAAGAGATCAGTTAATGTCATCAAATTTGATGTTGTGTATTCAGTTAAACACATCCACTGCTAATATCTTTGACCAAAGAGTTCAGTTTGACACCTCAGTTTTGTTGTAATATTACTTTCTATGTATAATTCAGCATCAATATGTTATCACTGGTTATTTTTAGATGGCATTGGGGCTCTGGAAAGGCTCAGAAATATGCTTGTTTTGGTTCATTTCTCTTATTTGATCACATTAAGGTTTAAATGACTTTCCTTTTGTTGCTTTGCCAAGTCTCAAAATAAAACCAAACATGTTTTAAATAGCATCTCAAAGACAAAAAAAAAAAAAAAAAAACCCACTGTGTGTGTCTGGTGGCTCCATGACAGCAAATCCTGAGCTTCCCGCGCTCAGTCACGAAGAGAAAGAGGACAACTGGCACCTCGAGCTAATAACAGCGAGCACCTCGTTTCTCTGCAAACATGAAAGAGGAGCTCGCTGGTTTAGGATGCAGCTGGAGATTCCTCCGAGCTCCCGCGCCACTCCTCTAAACCTCACGCGTGTCCAGGTCACATGACATCTCGGACAGCGGTGGCGAATTCCTCAAAGTTCAAACCGGAGTTTTCAATTTTAGGCAAAAACAAAAAACAAAAAATGAAACCCCAGCTTTAGTGAACATGTCCAAACAAACATCCAGGAGTTTTCAAGTCAAGACAGAAATGAATTTTGCAAGCAGGATAGATGAGCAGCACACGTGAAGCAAAACACAAAAGAAGCTTCTTAGGAACCGAGTGTCCCTGCGTCGCTCCCGGGTGTAAAAAGAGCAACTGTGAAGCAGGGCGGTGCTTCAAACGAGCAAACTCATCATAAAGAATGTCCCCGAGAACACAAAGGTTACAAATAAATAGAATATCAACCGTCATATGCACAGCTTGCACAAAAAAGATGCAATGCTACAAATACAGTCGACAAAGACGAGGCGAGATCTGCAGCTGGTGGAGGCTCAGTCGTAGGTCTGATGAATGCACCTCATCACGGACAAAATAAATCTAAACAAGGACAGGAAGGCTCATGAACCGTAGATCACCTCAGCCTTGTCTTAGAGGAAGAAACAAATGGCTCCAAAGTGCAGAAGAGAAAATATGGTTCTGTGTCAGAGGCGTTTCTAAAGAGGTCTAAAGGTCGGAGCCATATTCCTGCAAAATCCAATTAACGGTGAGACTGGGACCAAAATACAACCAGCAAGGCTTCAATGTGCTGTGAAACTTTCTTGAACTTTTAGCTGTACAAACAGTATTTGTCGTACGGATTGACAGAACATCAAATGATGTACAGTAGCGCTTTTCAGACACGGATATGGAACATTACGGCTTCATTGATCTGTTATGGTGATGATATTCAGACATTGATTCCTTAAATGTTAAAGCTCCTCACAGCTTCGTGCAATATTCGAAATCAGACAACCATGCATAACAGTGCAATATTAAATGGTTGTCAAAGCGTCCAAATAACTAACAGCTCAATTCATCTCAGATATTTTAAATAGCAAAATTAAAAGCTTAAGATTCAAATCTGAGGATGGCCGACAAAATATTCAACTGCAGCAGAATAAATTAGAAATGCACAGCAAGACTCATAAATCATCTCTAAGTTTCAGGCAATATTTTTGTTTAGGGATCTTTCCATTGGTAAGAGATGTGATATTGGATGTTTTGTGAAGAAAAAATTGTTCCTTTGGTGCTTTCTGGAACGTTTTCGGACCAGTATTGGTGCTGAAATGTGGAAAAAGTCTCCCCCAAATCACTTTAAACCTCTGAAAGTACATCGCAATCTTGGATGCGCACATCGCAACTCCAAGCAGTGGAGACTTGCTCCCATCGATAGTAATGCATAAATATAATCTGCCGTTGTGACTTTTAGAGTTATCAAGCTGCTCGTCCAGTCATGAAGCCGACGCGATCAGATGCTGTCAGATTGACGGAAAGAAGTGTGAAAGTTTTGGATTGTGAAGTTTGTTGTCAGGTGTTCGGTTGCTTCAAGTGACAAAGCAGTACGTATTTACGTAAATTTCTCAAAGGCAAGGAAACCTGAATGCATGTCGTGGGCTGTAGTCCACGATTTGGGCTAACTACATCCCACTTTAAAGCCATTTCGATCAAAGAACACCATTTTCACGCTGCACGTCCAACTCAGTGCAACTTTCAATAACTCCTGCTGAAAAGTTTTAAAGAAGGTGCAGTGTTGCTGCTTGATAACCCAGACTTGGGCGCCTCAGTTGCCCGGGCTTGTTAACTTTAGAAAGGTACCCAGATTACAGTTAAAAAACAAATTAATTCTGATTTGAACAGCGCTTCAGCCAGTAAGCAGTATATCACACACGGCTGGGCGGCACAATCAGCGTGTATCAGGAATCACACCGAGACGCAATCATGGCAACCGCCTTTCTGCTGCAGTTAGACAATTATCCACAGGCTTTTTTTTTTTTTTTTAAAGAAGAATGCTCCAAATTAACAAATAATGACAGTAAAATGACTCAGTGTGACATGCCAGCTATCAGATTGTTCCTACGAGGCGGCGAGAAAAGTGGCCGAGTGTCAGATTCACCGACGAGCAGAAGAGCTGCGATTCTGACTCATCTGAAGATGGACATTTCTGTAAAAGGATGGGAAACTGTGGAAAAAGAAAAAAAAAAACAATACAGCACAGACCCACCACAAGAAACTGGTCAATGTCAATACGAGTTAGAAAAAACATTAAACAGGATCTGATGCTTTCAGTAAAACCATCTGAATCATGATGAGGTGTTACAGCTAAACCAGCTAGCAGGGAGAGTTTCCACCTCATTGGCTCGTATTAACGAACAGTTCTAATCATGTGTTAACATCTCTGGACCTCAAAACCCACCAGCAAGTTTGGAAGGAATGTTTTCTTTGAACAAATCACCAGAATGACACCATTTATCAGCCAAGAACTGTGAGAGAGAATTGTCCTTTTTTTTTTTTTAAGTAATCACATAGTTGGTTCTGTCAAAAATAAAAGTAAACCACAGACTAAAATCATGATATTGAATCAAGATCACATTATTCTACATGTGTCATTTAATAAATTATCAAAAATTTGTACCAGATTCTGTAAAAAATAAAGATAAATGTTCTCGTATATATTTGTTATTTTATTTAGCATTATTATTTATTTATTTTACTTTATTCTTCATTTTCTACTTTCCTATTGCTCACTCCAAGGGCGACACCAACAGCCCAAATCAAATTCCTTGTATGCTGTGTACGTACACGGCCATTAAAGCTGATTCTGAAATCAATCTCCATCCCTCAACGAAACCGTGAAATCATAAGTGACTCCATGAGTTAGCCATAAAGGGGTTTCAAATGCATATAAATAAAAGGTGAAAATGGCACTATTTATAAACAAACAAACTGTTAAAACCATCAGACAGTTGCAGATTCTGACGGTCCCTGAACTACTCACTGTGACGTGCCATTCTGTAGATAAAAATTAACCAAATCTCAACCTAAAATCATGACTTTTTATTAAAATTACCCAACTGTACTTAGCTAATTTAAAAATCCCTCAATAAAAAAGCACTTGCAGTAACTAGATTCAGCAAAAAAAACCTTTCTGTGTTTTTTGCTGCGACTGTAAAGCAACCTGTGACTCAGCTGCATTCAACAATCGTGTCACACAAACTTGTGGGCTGAACTGCAGGCTGTGTACACACAGAGCAAACAGAGTCAGGATTTATGGAAGACAGTTCTCACTATGTGTAGCCGTGGCTGTGCTGCTTGCAGGGACACATTTACATAAAAAAAAAATAAGCTCACAAAGACTAGAAATGTGATAGAAACTGTTTCGATGTTGACAGAAAATTCTCTATTCTAAAGACTGTTTATCAGTTCCAGTAACGTTGGCATGAGGTTAAAACTTAAACATTTTACTACAACATTCAGTAGATGTCTGGAACGGTGTTTCCAATAACATTTAAAATACATTTTCAAGACCTTTCAAAGAATTTTCCCATAATGTGATATAAGATTAGGTTAAAAACGTTCCTTTTTGATAAAGCTCATAGTTAGGGCTGCTGGGAGTCATCTGAGCTGTCCCTTAGTGATGCTGCTATAGGTTTAGACTGCCGGGGGATTCCCATGATGCACTGGGCTTCTCTCCTCTCCTCTCCTCTTTATATATATACATATGTGTGTGTATGTATGTATATGTTTCTATAGTTGCCTATCACCATTCCATATGACTAACTCTGTGACTCCCCCCGAGGTTCTCCTGCGCCTGCTGGATGTCTCTGGATCTGGAGCTCCTGAATTACAGCCGCTGGCCTCACCTCACCATGATGCCTCCTGTTACAAAAGGACAATAACTTCTAATAACTTTTTTAACTGTAAACTAAATTGTATAATTCATCCCACTCTCACCCAACCGGTCGAGGCAGATGGCCGTCCCTCCCTGAGCCTGGTTCTGTCAGAGGTTTTTTTTCCCCTGTGGGGGTTTTCGGTTCCTTCCCACTGTTGTAGACTGCTTGAGGACTGCTGAAGCTTATAGGGAATCCACATGTTTTGGATTGTTGGGTGTTTCTGTCTCTGCCTTTGTGAAGCGCTATAAGATGACTGTTGTTGTAAATATGCGCTATACAAATAAAATTGAATTGAATTGATATATTAAAGGTGGAACAGTTTTCTTGCAATACTGAACAAGTGATACTACGTTCTTCGATAAGCATTCCCACAATCTTCATGAAAGCGTTTTAAGTAATAATAGTAATCATCACTAAACATTTAAATGTTGTTCTACCTTTGACAAAAATATTCCAGAAGCAAAAACCAAAAAAGTCCAGCTGAAAAGAAGAATGCAACCCTTATAGCTATGAGCGGTTATCTGGTGCTCTTTTTCACTGCCACCTACTCCTTCACTCTCTGAGAAGAAAACATGGGTTCCATCAGTCGTTCAACAAAATCAATCATTATCAGCCCAAATAAAACCAGTAACCCGAGCTCCACCTGGCCTGAACAATGCCCTCTTTCCATTTCACTTCAAAAGGCGCTCATTTATATGCAGTTCATAAATCCATTTTCTGCTTTTAACACCTGGAGCTCGCTGGAAATCTAACTGTGTCGCCGAACGCAGCTTGCACAGCGACCACAAAACAAAGAATCAAGCCCCGACTAAACCAACACGCCTCTACTGAGAGTCTAAAAACCTCTCTGCTGCCGACACAGTTTGACTGACTGAGTCGACTTCAGAGCAGAAAACCCACAGCGATGAGCGCAAAGATGAAAAAGAATCGAGACAGACAGCTTTAATCATGGCATTAATGGAAGATTTGTTAGAACATACATCCACAGTCTGGAGGAATTTTAGCATTTAGGTCCCTGCCAACAGCTGGAGGTGAAATTTCTACACATACAAAACTCCAAAGTCTCCAAAACACAGTTCAGAGATGCACAACTGGTTCCAGAACAATCACCCATCACTGTGACAAACCTCTGGAACGTCAGCAGAGATTACAAGACACTGGATTTTACAGAAGAAACTATCGTCTGCAGACCAGCATCACCAGCTTTGACTCAAACATCACTGATCCTGCTGCACGCCGGGTTTAAAATCTACAACCAGCTCAGTAAAAGAAATGTTTAATGGCTGATAAATCACCAGCAGCCCTTCTTCACATGAGAGAACATTTACTTGCCATGTAAGGAAGTTTTTTCAACAGTTCTTAACTGTGATTTACTGGTATTTCACAGATTGCCCTGTTTTGTTAAATGACAGATATTCACTCGTAAATCACAGAAAACTGTAAATACTTCAAAAATCTATATAAATCTATTTATTGTTTTTCTCTATATGATCTTTAATTTTTCTAACATATACTAATTGGTTCTTTTATAACGTGTAACTGTAGAATTAGACCAATTCGCTGATTTAAATCAGCATAATGTTATTTTGCAGATAGTTATCATTAAAATAAATAAATAAATAAATAAATAAATGTGGACAGCAAATAATTATTTACATTTTTATTTTACAGATTTTCTTTTCTTTTTACAGTTTTTTAAATTACAGATAATATTGAGTAAAATCACAAATAAATATTATAATTTAGGATTTTAAAAAAAACTATAACGTTCACATCAAAAATCCATATTTTTCGAAACAGTAAATTTTTCTTTCAGAACATTTGAAGAAAATTACACAATAGAGTGGGGTTTTTTTAACTTCAATTATCTGTAATTTTTTAAAATTTTTTTCATTTTTTGCAGATACCGACAGTAAAAAAAATAATCTAATGACACAATCAAATATTGTAAAACTTGGCATTATTAAAAAATATAGATTTTTGATCACAGTTTCTGCCTGTTTTTTGGGGGGGGGTTTGTTTTGTTTTCTACAATGAACAGGTTAATTGATTTACTGCAAATTACATGTAATTGAACTAAACAGAAATCTAAAATAAATGAAAATTGTTTTTAAAAAACTAATTTTTTAAATCTCTTTTTAAAAAAAATGACTTTGTGCATTTCATACATTTAGCTCAGTGGAACACCGTGACTGTTGGTTGAAATAAAATGGAATTATCAATAAAAGGTGCGACCGTTGATGTATTTACATCAGATCTAGCTGCGATTGCACTTCTTCCTGGCTGAGGTTTAGTTCAGCTGATCGAGTTTAGCCAAGTCTGGCTGATAAACCGCAGCGTCGGTACGAGGTGATGCAACTGTGTCACAAGGTGATATTAAACCTTCCTCACTGTGTCGCTCAGGTTGCAACAACACGCCTGTCTCCGGCTGCTGCTGCTGCTGCTGCGACTTCTTGTTGACATTATTTTCACGGAGGTGTCGCCACCTCGGGGGACTGAATTCACACTGCTGAGCTGCAAAGAGTCACTGTGAGTGTGTGCAGAAGTGAGAAAGAAAGAAAGACAGAGATAGATAGATAGACAGGGTAGGAGAGGGGGGAAAAAAAGATCTGATGTTCTTTAATGAGCTCCCTCACAAGACTGAGAAAAACCAAAACCACCAGAAATCCCACAGGTCTGCACTCACACAGCAGCAGAAAGCGACAATGACACTTGTGAGTGTATGTATGTGAGAGAGGGAAAGCGTGAGGCGAGAAAAGCAGCGTTGAGTCACTGTGGCTTTCTCTGCAGCTCCAACAAGCCAGAAAACGAAAGCCTCACATGACGACCACAGAGCTTTAACGTATATTTATAATCTAGCAAGCAAGCCGGTGTATTTATACACCACCTTATCATACACACAGAGAGATTCTAGACACTTGAGATAAAGTGGACACAGATTTATAGAGCTATGATGTACTACAATGAAAAGCCACCGCCTGAAACAGCTTGAAAATAAGCTGATGAGAAGAATCAAAGTATTTCAGTGGTAAAGCACAAAAAACAGAACATAGTAAAATTGAGTGAATAAATGTGCAGACAAGTTTACTTAAAAACGAGGGTAAAAAGGGGCAGTTTTATCCTCCTTTGGCAACATTTAGGGCAGATCTAAGTTCAGAGAGGAGCTGGTTTGAGCAGTTATAACGACTAAATGTGGTCTGACTTGGTTTAGTCTGAACTCTGAGCAGCAGTAACTGACCTGTAACATCACACTAATTATATTTATGTTCAGCTGCACTACAAAATACAATTTAAACAGCGAAAGGTGGTGAAAATGTGTCTGTAAAGGTGCCAAAAAATAAAAATGTGTATTACGAATAAAATATTAAATTCTTTAAAATTTTTAAAAAAATTTCTAGATATTTTCTGCTTGATTGACATTTGGTTTATTTTATTTGGACATTATTTACGGTTTTTCTTTGTTGTGTTTTTTTTTACAGTCAACATTTAAATTAATACCTTTTTTTGGGGGGGGGCTGTGATTTAGTGCAAATTTGCAACATATCATTTAAAATTTAATTTGATAATAAATAGTAATAATTACAATTTTCTGTAATATAAGGGTTACTATCTGGAATTCAGCAAAACAAAAAAAAGGTGCAAAAATAATGGTTAAAAGCTGTAAATATTAAATCATTTTTAATACACGTTTTAATGGTTTTATAAGATATATGTAATTTAATCATATTATGTGGACATTATTTACAGTCTTGGCCTGCTTTTTAAGAGCTTTTTTTCTGATTATACTAGCTTTTATGAAATTAGAAGTATTTGAAGTTTCCATATAAATACAATTAAAAATAATAATAAAATATTAGTTTTTATTTACCATCCATGCAAATCCTGCTTCATTTTTACCACATCACATCTTTTACCCACTGTTTATGTCCAGTCATATCTTAATACTGAACTTCATTTGCTTTGGAGCAGAAATACAATTTCTTTAGTTATTGATTTTTATTATTTTTCCTTCTCTGCAGAAAACACAAAAGACAAACCTGTTGTACAAACAACCACAGACAGCAACATATGATTTCATGGCATGATGCAGACGCAGCTCCTCCATACAACAGAAACAAGATGTTTGCTGGTTTAATCTTTCATTTAACTGTAGTCAGAGCTTGTTGCCTGCAGCTCTCGCAGTGGTTCAACATCGTTTTACATTTATTTTTATATTTATTCTACGGAGAGGTTAACGACTGCTGATGTTTTTCTGAAAACAACAGAAAAAGGAAATGAGACGACTTGTTTGTCAAAGCAGAGGCCACGATGACAGGAGACTGACGAACTGGAAAATGTGGTATCAATCAAACAGACTGCCAATCAAAAGGGACAGAAAGTAAAAGACAGAAGACACGAAACAAATGAGTGGTGAGAAAAAGAGTGAAATAATATCCAGCAGGAGAGACAGAACTAATGAGAGAAATGTAGAAGAGTGACAGAAGGAGGAAGGAATTACAGAGGTGGCAAAAGATGAGAGCTACAGTGATTAAAAGCCAGTATCAGAGTGAGATTAAAGTGATAATGAAAGGAAGGGAAAGGAGGATAAAAAGAGAAATGAGATGAAACCAGAGCGGGAAAGATGCAGAAAGAAGAGAGGAAACGAAAAACCTCGAGGGGAAGCAGATATTTACAGCACGCAGACCAAACAAACAGAAAAAAGAAGAAAATCGTGACACAAATTGACACATTGAGTGAAGATAAAGGGCTTCACCGGCACAATCCATGGCAAGGACGAAAGAAGATTAAACAAAGCTGTCGCACGTCAAAATGTGCTGAGCAGGGTATCTTACTGCAAATAGGTTTCCCACATAATTATCTAAACACTAGTTTAGCAGACTTGAGCAGAAAAAGTCACCGTTTTAAATATGACTTCATAGAAACGGGTAGAAATGAACACAGTTGAGATGTTAGTGGAACAGAGTCGGAGCCGGTTCGAAAAGTCAAAACAAATAATGAAGAAGTTTCAATTTAATTTGTGCTCATCACTTCTGACATGAGCTTTACTGGCAGGATGAGACGTCTTTACATAACGTTCATCCTTCCAATGCAAGAAACTGTGCACAAGATCGTCACGACCTTCTAATAAAAAGATCAGAAAAGCTCCAAAGGCGTCTCGAAGCAAAATACATTTTCATCACCAGTAGAGTTCTGCTTCTACAACCAGGAACCAGAGAGCCCACAAACAAACCAGGCTGCTTTTTTAAAACTCTCTGAACCCTCAACTATTTCACAGTGTATTTTTATACTAGAGCTTAAATCCAATCAGATTTCCTTCAGAATCAAAAGTGCAGGCTCCTGTAGCTTAAAATGCATTGTAATGAAACTGTTGCTTTAACCAATCAGATTGAGAGTTGGTGATCCCAGGGCCAGCGAGCAGGTGTACGATGATGTCAGCACTTTCACATCTTCTGATTGGATGGTCAGAGAGCTTAGCCAAAGCTAGCGGTTCCTATCTGTAGCTACCTGCACAAGCTACAACTTTATTGTTAAAGTATTAGATTAAAAAAAAATTAAGCTAAGCAAGCAGACATTCTCCGCCTGAAAGCAAATTAAAACTTATGGCAGAAACACGACTGGACAGACCCGACTTTCAGCATTAGCCTCCATGGAGATAGAACAGGAGTTATTGTTGGAAGTGAAACACACTGATTACCTGCTCAGCAGAGTGACTGAACTGTTTATGATGAAAGAAAGGAGGATGGAGTTTGTGTTCAAATCATCACAAGTTGTAATGAGTAAAATATATATTTTGGTCATTTCAGTGGGCTGATATTGATGCTCCTGTTAGATGTGATGTATGTGGTGCAGCTGTGGCTGCAGTGAAAGGAGATTGTTGAATTGTTTTAACTGGTTTCTTGCTTTAGTGATGACATTCATTCTCGCTACATGAGATACGTGTCTGCAATGCAACGTCCTGTTATGCTGCCTTTCTGCATAATACTGATGGTTTCTGTAGCCGTGGCGTCATAATGACGGTGTTAAGAGGTGGTTTGATTCAGGTAGGACGCCGCTGAAGGCCGAGGAGTAAAACACACGCCACTGTTGAACTGTTAGTCACAGACTAGCCACCAACAGCATCATGGCTGTGCGGATGAAGAGTGTGGGATGTTTTTTACAGAATCCGGTTGGTGTATACAAAACAAAGCGTAAATTTGGTTCATTTAAACTAAAATTCTGCCAACTTCGTTTTTACAGTTCTGAACAGTGTAAATGACTTAGTCTGTGTATAAAATCAGCTGTACAAATAAAGCTCCCTTGCCTTTATAAGGAGTGGTTTATTTCATAGCAGGTCCTGAGTTTGCACCTTAACAGTCAAAAGTGCTCCAAAGACGCACCGAGGTGCCAACAAACGCGTTTCCTTTTCCACTGTTCCCAGTCAGACTAGCAGGTGTCAGCTCATGCACTTTGTGTTTCCATGCAGCTGCTTTCATACTGAAACCTCCCTCATTGCTCCCTCAGATCTAAATGAGCTTGTCACAGTGTCAAATAGAAGGTGATGGAGGTTTCGGCTGCACTGAAACCTTCCTGCTTTACTGCCTCCCCCCCTCCTCCTCTCAGCCTCCCCCACTTTCCAATTTCACTAAATCAACATCTCCTCTCCTCTTCCTGGCACCCGGAACTGAAGATTTATTGGTTCATCATTCGTCTTTTTTTGTGGCGCAGCTGATTAACATTACATGGAGTTGTTGTTGTTGGTGAATGCTTCCGTGTCCGTCGTCTTCATGTCCAGTAACTCAGGTCTCCGGTCTGTAGCGGCAGCTTTACTGATGTCTATATCATGCGTACAAGCTTTGCAACAATGGGAAAATGGGAATAGTGCTACCCATGTGGCGTAATTACTCATCCTTAAAGTGCAGCGTAGTTTATAATTTATGCAAATTATCCAAATAACGATACATCCCTGTACAGCGAGCATCAACACGCTGATCTCCGTTTTAAAAAGCCACTTGTGTATTGTATCACATTTTGCCCCACGCAGTCAGGTCAGTGTAATTTATAAACCCAAGATCATAAAGACAGCACAGAGCACAGGACAAACTCCCCAAAAGAAGCCTTGGAACAGAGGAATGCAATAGCTGTGTGTATGAAATTGACTGAGCACAATTACAAATGGGTTGTAAAACATTAAGAGACGCAAATAAAAAGTTCAAGTGTTGCACACAGAAAAAGCTAACACTGTACTCTAAATGTGAATTTGTGTGCAGCGACACACAGCTCCCCATGCTCCTGCCACATCTTCAGAGAAGTTCCTTTCTGACCACTTGCAGGTACACATTTGCGATTTCACCATGGATTTAAACTTTCTACAGACAGCGAACATCAGATTCTTTGTCGAACTGATCAAACTTTCACGTCATCACTGGTGACAAGAGTTGCGTCTTGGGTCACTGTTTTGACACAGTAGAGGAGATCCAGTGTGTCGCAGATGCTGCTTGACCGACTTCGATAATGGGACTTCTATGGAGCTTTCCAACTTTGGCAGAAGCATTGGGAGAGGTGTGTCGCTGCACAAGGAGACG
>NW_007578283.1:108597-118403 GCF_000690725.1 Stegastes partitus
TGGGTGGATGGACTTATCAGGTTATACTTTTGCAATTCTGCCACTTTTGTAATATTGACATTAAAAGCTGACATTGAAGTCAGTTTTTCCACTTGCATGTTAATGTAGACACAAATTAATTATGTTACAACATACCTCGTAACTTCAAAGGATAAATAATCTTGAGTAAAAGTGTAAAAATCCCCACATGCATTTAAAGTGTGCAGGCACCAAACTCTGAGTCACATTCTTTCTCTGACCTGCTTTCTTTGCTTCTTTTTTTTCCCCCAGTATAGTCTTTTATCTATATCAGGAAGCTGCTAATTTCTGACTGTCATTTATTTTGGCAGATAAAATACAGCAACTGTGTGAGAAAAATAACATTCACCACCCAGTTCAAAGTATCTGAACTCTACAATCAGTCCATCGGGAGAAAACCTTCACACCTCCTTCACAACCCATTTGAACCCCTCCCATCAGGGGAATCCAAATTACATTCATTAAGTCTGTAAACAAACAGTGAACAGCTCTGACTAAGTGGAGGCAACATTACAGGCTGACGCATTGAGACATAAAGCATAAGAAAAGAAGAACCGCCAAGCATTTCACAAAGGCAAAATTTGCAGAACTGTGAAAAAACCAGCGCACACAATCCCACCGCTGAGTGATCTGTCTTCATATGACAGAAATTCCCGATAAACAAATGTCTTTCCCTTCTACATGTCAACATTTGGCCGGATAAGCAACAAGCCAAATCAATTCAGTGTCCTCCCACCATGTGAACACCACCACATTGTGCACACAAGAAGATAAAAACATGAACAAATCCACATCAACATGTCCAAGTATTGACATATGCAGCAGTGCAAATCCACATCTCGACTGTCCTTGTGCAGCTGCTCGTTGCCACAGCTGACTCACTGTTCGTGCTGACAAGTTTACCCAAGCCTGACTATCCTTCCACACCAACTGTCTCGTTGTGGATACATCCTCACTGCAGAGAATTGAATCGTCCAGGTAAACAGAAAAAAGGAGCAGCTGCAACATCTTAAAATTGGCCACAACTTTGTATTTCTTAAGACTATGAGAGACGAAGGCTCCAAAACGCTTGACTGAATATGCAAGGAGTTTAAGAAGAAACCTGGATGGTCGCATTAAATTCACAGGGTTTTAAAAGCTTACATTTCTGAATCAGTCACATGCATCTTAATGCTATCATGTAATTCCTGATTTGCATCAGTATTCTAGTTATTTACCTGGTATTGGTATCCAGCTCTCTTGAATAACTAGAGCCCAGCAATGTGAATATAAAGTCCTGCATCTCTATGGAAACAGCACAACCACGGCGAGAAGCAGAGACAACTGTGAAATGTCTTTAGTGCAATATAATATAGTTAGAATTAAAACTTAAAGGAAAAATAGTTGACTTTCTTTGAATATTTATTGTATAAAAAGTTAAAGAAGCCTGAAATTAGCATGTAAAACGTGTTTTTTTTTAAGTTCCCACAGGTGTTACCAGTACTTGAGTCTACATACTACACATACTTGACTACTGTTTCTAATTTGTTCTGTGTAAGCACAGCCTGCAGTTCAGCCAAAAAGTCTTTGTCATGAGACGCAGCAGAGTTCCTCATATATTCAGGATTGCATTAAGGAGTGCAGATTGTTGGCTTCTTTTTTTTTTTGTTTCTACACAACCTGATTAGAGCAATTGGCGTATTTTTCACAATCAAATCAAATCAGGTTTATTGTCATTTTGCTGTACATACACAGTAGTACAGGCAAGATGAGAGAGTGTTTCTTCAGGATCATTTAATTAGTAAGTTTTGTGGAATGAACGTCTGGGATAGGCAAGACACTAAACGTTCACTCTCGCTGTCTCCTGAAGGGGGCGCTGCGTCCATGCGTGCCGCCATCACATTGAACATGGCGAACCTCTTGAGGTCCTGGTAGGTCTTCAGGGATACAAAGACACACACGATGGTGCAATCAATGTAGAGAAAACTGTTTGGGATGAAGTCTGATTATTTCAAGCTTAGATTTGGTTTATTTTCCCAACAAAAACCTCACCAGGGATTACTAGTTCAAAGGACCATTGGAAAGTTAAAAATCCAAAAGTTCTTTCTGTTTTTACAGTTTTCTCTCTTTTTAATGATGACATTTTGGTGATTCTTTAAAGACAACATGCCTTCCAAAGACATCAGTGGATTTCGGTGTTCAGAGGGATTCAGAGGGTTAATAACGGTCGTTCTGCTGCACCACAGTGTGAGCTGAAGCACCTTGTTGAGGTGGACTGGGAAAATGCTGCTGTACTTCACTTGTTTTTGGACCTGATTATAGACAGAGGAGAGTAAAAGCTGAGTCATCCTGAACAAAGAGGAGAAAAGTAGTGCTCAGCAAACTACTGCTGAATAATACAGGTTAGAAAAGCACACAAACCGTTCTCCAGATAGTTGTGGGGAAGTATAACCTAGCTGTGTGACTGACTGTGGATTTTGTGTCACACACGTCCTTTTCTAAACACACACAGCCCGGCGGAACATGCGGCCCACACTGTGATTTCATTATCCCTGCCTGTCCTCTCCTGACACAGTCTAATTATTGTGGCCTGAACAAATGGACCAGGAATTAGACCTCAATAAATGGGTCATGTCCGTCCTACACATTGCTCTTGTGCTCAGGGAGAGCTCGTCTGTAATTGAAATGTCACAAGCTAAAGCTCTGAAAAAGAGCCTCTACCAAGACACTAAATGTCCAGTTGGGAAAAAGAAAAATGTGATGTTAGAGGTTTTTACCTGTGAGAGTCGTTCTTATGATGAGATTTTACTCTGCAGAGGATTTGTATAGGCGAAGGGAAATTCCACTCAGGCAGCTTAAAATTGTCGAAATTAGAAAAGTCTTTAAATTGGAAAACAGCAAAGAGTAAAGACTGGATTAGTACACATACACACCAATGTCAGGCAAGCTACAGCACCATGCAATACACAAACCATCAGTACTAAAGCCTTGAGGTATGAAGTTGGGGATGGAGCCGACATCCTGGATGTAATGGGAGGGTCCACTTTTCCTCCTGAACCAAACCTTTCTGCTCAACATGCACCCAAAAGCAGTTTACAGGTAAAACAACACCTATTATTACATTCCACAGTGTTTTAACACATAGTTGTTGGAGTGCATACTTTTATTTTCACTCGTAACAAATCTGACGGGACCCTAAAATGTGTCGGTTTCATGTCTGAATGAGCACTTTTCTGTAAAAGTAACAGTCTTACAAGGTCAGACCTAAAAACACTGATCGCATAAAGTCTGAACTGCATGAGGTGGCATCAACGGACAGGTAGGTAGATTCAACAAGCAACGTGGACCCAAAGGAACAAGGAAAGAGTTGCCGATGTTGTTTTTAAATGATTGTTGGAGTGCACTTGCTGAGTAGTAAACTCGTTTGCTAGTGGAACGAACGGTAAACTGTTTCTGTTGTGATATTGGATTCCAACAGCTTCGACCCCGATATTAACTCAGAGTGCCCCTAACCACAAACAAATATTAGTTACTGGACAGAACTCCGGGTCTACGTAGGAAATAAAACACTGGAGGTTTCTACACTGTTGCTGGCGATGGAGGAGAGGATTACTCAATAAGGACATCGAGAATGCAGGGAAAAAAATGCTGTCCTTTCTTAGTTTAACCGATCACCATTTGTCATCCCAAGATTAACCAAGAGCCGCACTGCAGTTTTTCTTAGGACTCCATAAGAGTACCAACCCTAAAATGTCCTGCAAGGTCCTGCAGTGAAAAACAGCCTATTGGTGTTGTGCTGTCCATAGTTGTTTGGACAGTTAGTTTTAGTCTTTTGTTTATTTGTAACTGTACATATGCAGTCTACAGGAGCTCCTTGATACAATGACAAACCTCATGTGTACAGCAAAAGTCTGTCTCCGTCACTGTTGTGGGTATGTCTGAGCGAAGCCGTGAGGAAAACGAAAACTGTCCCATGTCTCAATGACAGACTGCCGTCACTTTGACATGCTGAGGCCCACAATGTGACTGATCCAACGTCTGAAGAGGGCTTAGTTCAGTTTAAATGGAAAGTTGCCAAATCTAACATTGCAGGATAAAGCAGTCTGTTGTGCTGGAGCATGCAGGACCGAGCGTAAACATTCTGTTAAAAAGTCAAACCAGAAGATTAAACGTGAACAAGGACACCACAAAAAAAGTGTGCATTGTTCATTAGGTCCATTCTTGCATTTTTAAAAGATTTTTTTCTTTGACCTTTCAGATTTATCTGACCATGGCAGAAGGAAGAAGCATGAAAGACAGCTGAGAAAGAGAGGAGGAAATGCAGCAAACCCAAGCTGCTGCACTACAGAGGCTCCTTTTGTTTGTTGGGGTTGCTGTCAGGTATGGACTTCTGCACCTCAGATGGAAGTTTCTTCTTGTAAGGGCACTGCAGCACAACATTGTTGGAACTTTGACAAAATCAAAGGTGACAAAATGTTCCCTGTGATGAATTACTTCCCTGCAAAAAAACTTTAAAGTCTCTGCAAGTTGATTTTCATTCTGCAGCAAAATGAACTCAAGAAACGACAGCGTGCATGTTAGAAAATCTACCTGAAATGCGACATTTTTCTTATTGAATGATAGGCATCGGTGTGACACCTGTGTGATTTATAGTTAAAGTTAAAAAAAAAAAAAAAAAGGAACTTGCTTGGCATTTTTACCTTCGGCTAACCTCAGTTTTCCATCCTAATAAGGGTATTTGCTCCACATGCAGTAAAGTTCAGGAATGTGAGAACACACATGCATACTTCCTCGTCTTTATTCTGTGCACAGGTGAGTAGACTCAGGCAACAAGACGGTGATGTAACTCAGACTGACAGCCTTGACACAAATACAAACACGGTGTGCTAATTCAACTGGATCCCTGAACCCTGGCCTCGAATGATTTGGATTCCAACTGAATAAGATAGTGTATCGAGATATAAGGGTGATATAATAAAGACAAAGCTCGATATATTTTCATGTCTCTGTAATGTAACACTAGCAAGCCCACACCTGCCAGCCTGCTGCTCTGCTGCCAAAACTTTAACGTAACACTGCAGCTAAAATGTAAGAAAAAGATCAATGCACAGACACATTTATCAGTCCTACTATTCCCTGCAGTTTCTTGTTTGAGGAATCCATCAATGACACCTTGAATGACGTGAGTAAAACTGAGGATTAAGCGGCAAAAGATACTCCACTTTTGACAGGAAAAACTTTGAAAGTATTGAGTAGTTAGGGAGTTATTGAAAAATATACTTAAATTAAAGCACAAAGGACTCATATCTTTTCCATCCGTCCATCAGTCAAAACTCTAACAGCCATCAGAAAACCTGTGAGCCTTCGCACAATAAATGCTGCCATAGCAACACGCGTGAGTCACACTGTTGATCCTTTATACAATAAAAATGATCTGGGTGTGTGTCAAGACAGTAACTGTGTACGTGAAGTTTCCACTGTTTGTTCAATAGGAGAGGAAGAAGGCCTTGACAGTTTGGACAAAGGGGAGCAGAAACAGGTTTTTAGAATAGACGGATTATTCGCAGATGCTGTTCAGTCTGCACATGATTCTGTTCTTGTGTAACTAAACTTTATAGTCATGTATGATTTCAAAGATGTAACGTATTTTTTTAATGAATGACGAAGCGAAAAAGGCTTCCAGGATGAAGTATGTTACCCTCAATGAGGCAGTGAGTTGTATAGGAATGTATATTTCTGGAGACAAGGTTCACCTATGACGTCTGATGTTCAGTGAAGCTGTTCATTAAAAATCCCAATGGTCCTATGGGTGCCATTTAACAGCAGCCATATTCATGGCTGAACCTGCCTGGTGCCTGTCAGATGTCACATGTTTGTTATAGTCACACTAGCTAAGAATGTTAGAAGTGTCTACTGTATTTTTAGTGCTAAAACGTCAAAACATGGCAGGTCGCTGCTCTGAACTTTTTGTAGACGTTTTCTCCGGCATGCTGGAATGGTCGTGTTTGTCTGAATCCTCCCCTTGTAATCAATCAACCCCCGAAAAACTCATCTCTGTGTATCAAAGTCACACATACAAGTTTTCTTCATATGAAAAATGTCTTACATATAACTAGAATATGCAGACCTATGAGGTCCCCATGAATCATCCCTCTCACTTGCTGCAGTTCAAACACAACAGTTCACCTTCGACTCTGCTCCTACACTATAAAACTAGTCAACGCTGCCCAATGTCAGGTTGTAATGCAGGAATAATGCAGTCACACATGATGGTAACAGCCCATTTAATGACCGTTATCAGCGCACAGCATTTCCACACATATGGACCAGCAGGAAATCTTCTCTGTCTTCTCATTGGCTCAAAAGGGACGTAATTATCCATTGTGATCGTCAGTGGCACTGACCTTTAGTGATCATGTGAATACACGCACATGAAATCTTAGCTCGATTTGTCACCATTGAAACATACAAAATGGAGCTTTGTAACAGGCTTTAAACATAACAAAAGCATGTATTTAAACCCAAACCTTTATCCTTTTGTGAACTTCACAAGTAGTGTTGGTACTTAGACTTAACCAAACACCAAATGAAAACAGACTTAAAGAACTGTGACTGAAAGAACTCCAACTCAACCCTACTGGGAGAACATCTGTTGAGCGACAACTCCACCTTCCTCTTCCCTCCTCCACAAGCAAAATTGCAGCTCCACCGCCATTAAATAAGGTTCATTAAGTGATCTACTGAGCCAACTGGAAGGTAGAGGAGTTTCCTACTGGGAACTGGGATGAGAATCATATGCAATGATAGTGGCCATTTAATAAGCTCATGACTGTCATTGGTACAGAGCAGCTTCAAGGTGGAAATGCTCAGCCATGGTGCTGACTGTTTACTTTGCTCATGAAGTGTGTAAAATACTTTCCAAAGTGCTTCAGTAGAAGGCAACAGGACTTCTCTTTTTGCTTCTTGAGACACTCCACCTGTACGGAAACAGTCTGGGTAGGGATCTCAGGACTGTATTCTAAGTACCTGATAAGTGGTGTTGTAGGCCACCTTCTCTGTTTAAACATGGTTCAACATGGATGGCCTCCCTAACGCATATATTATAGCAGCGGTCCCCAACCACCGGGCCGCGGACCGGTACCGGGCCGTGGGTCATTTGGTACCGGGCCGCACAGATAGAATAAAAACATTTTATTGGTTTGTTTTTACTTCCAGCGGAGTCTGCAGGGTGTTTTATTTTGAAAAATGACTAGCTCGTCTTCCCGTCACTTCCGTTTGTGTTCATTTCCCGGACTTGACTGTCAGTTTTTATGCCCGGCTGCTAAACGAAGCCGTCAGTCAAAAACAAACGTCTCAGGAGAGCAGCTTTGGAAAGTGGGAGAGACTTGATACTGAGACAGGAGAAAAAGTAAACATATCAAGCAATAAAAATTAATTTTATTCATTTCTGAAACTTTTCAATAGAAAAAAACAATTATTATTTGTTATGTGCGTAATGACTGGTCCGTAGAAAAATTTCTTGCTTAAAACCGGTCCGTGGTGCAAAAAAGGTTGAAGACCGCTGTATTATAGGACAACGAGGTCTAAAGGTATGCTCACAATCAGAGCAGGGAGACAGACGGTTTGAGAAAGGAGTTCAGGACGATCACTATACTACAATAAATCCGTCATCTCTAAACAGAGGATGGGGTCTACAACTCCACTAATCAGGTACCTACAACGCAGTCCTGAAATGCCTTCCTAGACAGTTTCACCAGGGTTAACTCAGAACTGAAGAAGCCTCTTGGATGAAAGCAAAACATATTCAAGAAACAAAGTAAAGTTTAGTTTCTATCTACTGAAGCACTTAAGAACACCATTACCTGCATAACTGAGCATTTCCACAGACATACGCTGTTAGAGGTGCATGTAAGCTGTTGGTGAAATGAGGTACTGTTTCAAGATAAATGCATTTATCTGCATCCCCTGGTGATGGCCACTTTGTGGATTGTATCGACTGAAAAGTTCACTTTGCCTCTTTGGCTGGTATTAATGCAAAGGTGTGACAAATAGCTTCACTTCTTTGGTCATCTGACTTCATGACATTTTTGAGTTAAATGACAATATCATGTCATACATTTGACATAACTTAAATTGGAAAATAACTGAAGTTGCTTTTCCATAAAATTAGGTTGCAGCAACGTAAGCTGTAAATTTTAGATCAATCGAATGATTTAAGTGCATCCAATTTAAACCAGTAGATTTTATTTAACCCGTTAATTTCATCTGGATCCACTTAATTCAACGCCTGCAACCAATTGATTCAGGCTGGTCCAGCAGTGGATGCAACACTTACAGTTTCATTCTTAGTCCTTTTGAGTTTCAGTTGACCAGTATTTGAACTCCAGCAGTGCTACTTAAACTGCCCCACGGTGCTCAAAAGTCTATTGCTCAATCGTTTGTGTGCCATCAAATAAAAGAAGTATTTATACCGTCACGCAGGATCTGATGTAACTGCCATTTTCTGAGGGGACGAGCCTCGACATAAAAACCCGGCGATTACAGGTGAGTTAGAGGAGTGGCGGGTCATAAGAGTGATCAGGAAGGAGCAGCGCATTACAGATGTTTCACCGCTAAAACGCACCCTGAAGCTACAGCAGGAGGCTCTGACAGAGACAGGTAATAGTAGATGGGCTAAATGGCAGCTGTGAGTGTGCACCCCGCGGTACGTTCGCAAGCAAAATAAAGAATCAGCCTCGCCGTTAGCGTTAATTTAAAGTCCAATCGCTTTAAATGCAGCTACAAAGAGCTCTCAGCTGCACAAACAGTCCTGGCGGCAAAGAAATAAAAACAGCATCTGTTTGCCTGAGAAAGCAAATCTGAAAACATTTACGACATTTTTGATGATTTTTTTTTTTTGGTCTAATTGAAGAGCAATCAAATAAACACCTGGTACTTTCAACTGAACAGAATGATGATAAAAGAACACACATATGGTGCTACACAAAAAACAACACCGTAAACTGAGCTATTAACAAACACAAAGAATAGCTGAGTTGAGTAAAGCTGACGGGAATAATGACCCGGATTCATAGAAAAACAAGACTTTACAAAAACACTTCCAGTAGCTGCGCAGCATTAGTTTCCCACTGAAACCTCGGCTTGCAGCAACACTGTAGGCTTCACGCCACGAGTCTTAAAACTGAGTTTAAAATGGATCATTAGTGGGAGTTTTCTGCTTTGCTGCCTGAATGCAATAATATTGTCCATATTCTGCAAGTGTCAAACTTTTCTAATCACTTTAGACAAACTAAAAGCTAACGTTACACACACCAACCTAACAGTGAAAACACGCTGATTGTGGAACCATAAATGAACCCAAAACCCACCAACAGGTTTAAAATGTATATTAAAATAAAATGAAAGAATTACAGAAAGATCAAACGGAAACATTGGTGGAATTTTTAGCTTTCAGGTGGTTCTTGAACTACTCATCTGTAACTGTAAAAATGGGATATGTCATTTAAAAAATTTTTTTTTTTAAAGAATTTATTCTAAAAATGTGCCAAAAATAAAACATTGGCTTTAACCAGATTTTGTAGGAAACTAAAAATGATCTCTTCTTCTGCAACTAAGAATGCATGAGAGAGAGTTCGATCAGTCCAACAGTCATGTGACAAAAATTCAGAGACAAGCATGGGAACACATGAAAAATACAAGTATTTAGATACTGATTGTATGTAGAGTCACCTTTTTTTTTCCTCCAGTAACAACTGTGGACACTTACATCCATCCATTATCTATACACCGCTTAATCCTCAATAGGGTCA
>NW_007578283.1:119296-120300 GCF_000690725.1 Stegastes partitus
AATTTTTACTTCATGTATATTCTTTTTCTTAGATTCATGTCATATTGCACAGAAGACATTTGTGAGTTCTCCCTCCTTCTAGTCATGGCTGCTCTGTTTCCATTGGGCTTCAGGACTTCAGGACTTGCAGTGACAAATGAGCCCACAGTGAGTAAAATTTGACTTGAATTTGAATTCTTAAAATTGTTTGCCACTGCATAGAAATTGGGTATAAGCCGATACAGTTAGACTATTTGTAGTAATACTAAAATTATTATGATATTATTGCCATGGCAACATCACCTAAACTACCAAAAAAAAGCACATTCTGTAAATAAAACAGAATTGTACCCGCCTTCCTCATTGGTAAAGGGCTTCCCATCCAACAACGTTTCATATATGTTTGATTGGAGCGAGCGGAGCAGACAGACAGGAGGACAGACAGGTGGAGGACCTGTAGAGACACCTGCTGATGCCACCTGGGCGCTCTGAGACCGATTAGATGAGTTATTGTGCTCTCACGTCAGATTACGCTCCACATCCATCACACCGGGGAGGACAGACGGCAAGAGAATCTGACACACAACGCAGAGGTGGAGATAGTACAGGTGAGCTGCTGTATGAACGGCATTACAATTCCAACTGGCCAAGTGTGTCAGGGTTGTTTGAGAACTATATATAAAATTGGCAAAAAAAATGCTAAAGGAAAAAGACCACGAATAGAAAAATATGACACTCTCTAAAGCCTCTAAAAGTCTGGAGCTGGAAGTTACAATGACCTTCATTTAAATTCAGAAAATAAACACATTCCTGAACAAAAAACACTGAAATGTTGCTGTCAAAAATTTTCCCTAGGAAATGCTGTGCTTGTTACAAGTCTATGTTTTGTTGTTTTTTGTTTTGTTTTTTTTACAATATATGATATTCAGGGGGTTAGGGCACATGCCATGTGGGCAAAAAAGATTTTAACTCTGTGAACCTTGAGTAGTTTCTGAGTATTTAGTTGATCCGGTCACGTTTTTACT
>NW_007578283.1:121110-128352 GCF_000690725.1 Stegastes partitus
CTCGTCTCCTTTCTGCTCCACACTACCTGCAGTTCAGCTGAAAAGTCCCTGAATTGTTGAAACAGGATTGTTGGTCAGAGATGAGTCACTGGTGGCTTCACAGCTGCACTGAGGAGCACTGAATTGTTTTTATTTGTATTTTTGAAAATCTTTTTACAAGATCTGCAAATGGTTGACATCTGTAAACATTTTTAATCAGACAAAAGTGATTTTGCTGGAACGTCACAAATTGAAGTTGTAGCATAATCATAGACCATCAGAAGCTTAAACTTCCGGTGATTTAATCCGTTTTTACAGTTTCTGGCTCTAATAAATGGTGTGATTTGGGTGGTTTTTAAAAGATAGCATGCTGTTGGAGTTCAGGGAGTTAAAACCAACTCCTGTCAGGCCACTGTGCATGTTCATACATATCATTGTGCAATATCTGGACACGGTGCTGCGTTTGGCAATTCTCTCTGGTGAGCTGGCAGCGTTTCCAAACCTTCGGTGGCATTTATCTCCCAACTCTAAGAGAGGGCGCCCTTGAGCCGACAAATCAGCACGGATACACGGGTATCAAATTATGGCAATTATGGCAAGTGGAATCACATACTACACACTGTGTGCTGCAGCCAGCAACAGGCCTGTGAGGCTATGGCTGTGGTATTCAGCAAGTGTGGGCAAGGAGAGGACTGTCAGACAGGTGAAGCTGCAGGAAACGAGGAGGAGGAGGTGGAAGGAGACAAGCGAAGAGGACTGTCCAAAAAATATAACGCACACTTGAAGGCAACGTGTGAATTTTACACCTTTACATGTTCAAAACTACCAGAAAACATGATTTGCAATGAATGCTAACGTCCTAACAAGGCATCCATACAGCACTGACTGAAGCAGGTAGACGAGAGAGCAGAGCTGCAAAAACAGGCAAAAGAATCTCACACGTTTCCCGCTGCTGAATCTCGCCTAAACCGCTTCCAGGAAAAAGACCCACTGAGCCGACACAAACAAATAAATAAACATAAGTATTAATGTTTGCTCTCCTGTCTCGACAGGGGGTCGTTTCAGAAACGTAAAACTCGAGATTAGTGTTGGATTCATGGCTCAGGTATCATGGCAACAAAATGAGGACAGCAGGGAGGAGACAAAGAGAATGAGAAATAAAGCCAAACAGTGGCCAAAGACCAAAGAGCGAAGAGAGTAATGAGAAAAAGTGATGGAGAGAAAGAAGCTGTTGGGAGATGTAACTCTGGAGGCTGATGAAAAACAGAGCTGCAGGGTGCGATGGAGGGTTTAGGAGGAGTTTTAGGGGTGAAGAAGTTGGTGCTTGTGTTTCAAAAAAAAAAAAAAAAAGCGTTTTATCAGTGGTTGGCTCTTGTGTCCCCTTTAGAGTTTGGACAGATACCAGGTGAATCACACACAAAGAGAGTTTCATATGATGGAGTCTACACCGAAAACACCACTGGAACACTTTAACTATCTTTTCTTTGAGCAGTTCACTGTTATTTTACAGATTTTCCCCGTTTTGCTAAATTACAGGAAAAAATAAACAACAATCTAAGTTACAAAATACAATATTTGCATGTTAACTTTGTATTTTTATCATTAGCCTGAGATAGTATTTCAGCATTTCAATATTATCACTGTACAGATATTTTCTGTTAATTGAAAGAAAAGTTCGATATATTTCAGGACTGAAAAATGGTAAAACACTGTTATTTTGCTGATTTTCTGTTTTGTTAAATTGTATATAATATCTAGTAAAATATATATATTTTTTAAAATTTAATTTTAAATGGTTGAATTTAATATTTACAGACTTTAACTGAATTTTAGAGCAGCCTACAGTTATTTTCTGTTTTGTTACATTCCAGATAACAACTAGTAAAATAAAAATATGTTATTTTATGCTGATGATTGATGCTTGCTCTCAATAAAGAAAATATACATATATTCAAGTTTGACAAATAATTTTTTTTTTTGTCATCTAAAAAATGTTCAGTGTTCTGATTATTTACAGATAAAAACTTGTAAAATTTGTACGTAATGTCCACATCAGAAATCTGTTTTTTCACAAAAACATAATTAGTTAATTTTAGAATTTCTTTATTTTATTTTTTTTCTACAATGTCTGCCTGTAATATTACACTGTCATACTACATTTAAATCAACTTAAGGTACATGTATTTTAAAGATTTTTGCTATTTTCAGGTTGAAACACCCCACAGAGAGGCACTAACTTATCAGGTTGATCCAGTGACCAACATGTAACGTAGAGCTGCTCTCTGTTGTGTTTGTATTCATGGATGCAAGTCGTAGCTCCTAATGTGCAAAAGCAAAACATACAAACCAGCAGAAAGTGCTGAGACACAATTCATTTGTCATTTTTTATGCTTAAATCAAATCTAAAAGAGAGAAGGTATGTCAGTTGTAAGTTTAACTGGATCAATTTGGCTTGTTTGATTGTTTTTTGAAGACCTTCTCTGGGTTCAGATAACTTCCAATTTAATTATTTTTAGAGATTTGATCATTATTTAATTAAAAATGTCCCAGAGTAAAGATTAGCCAACATCGTGTGTATCGAGTAACGTTTTGACAGTTTGTGTAATTTGTCTGATTCTTCGTTGCTCTGTGACAAAACCTTAAATCAAACTTGAGCTGATGACAGAACTGAAGCTCTTTCTCTCTCCTTCCTGTAATCAGTCTGAATATTTTCAGCTCTTTGTGACACTGAACGGCGACTCGTCCTGCCGGAGTCATGCGGAGGTTTAATGACTCGAGCCGCTGGGGGATCTCTGACAGGCGTCACCGACTGTTTCTGCGTTCGAGCCTCTACTTCCTCTAACGGGCTGAATCCTGCTCTGACAGCTTCTGCTGCTGGACGTCTGTTTGGTTTATTTAACTGCAGCAGGCAGCTGGACGACGACGGAGACACGAGAAGGACGGACGAGGACAAAGACACACAAACAGGCAGACGACTTTCACTGGACGCCACTGAAATAGGTTTTAACCTTAATACCTACAATGTAATTTTAAAAAAAATAAAGAAAAAAGATAATATTATTCATATATAATTTAACAGTTTATCGAATAAGCAAAACAGTTTGTGAAATAAATTACAATAAATTTGTGAATGTATTTTATCTATTTAAACAGTCAAGAAATGTTCTTTCAAAAAAAAAAAAAATTGTCGTGTTTAACAAGTTATTAAAGCTGTTTTAACTTTATTTTACATTTAATCTCAGTCTAACTTTCCAAGTTTAGCAAGGTTGCTATTTATTTTGTGTATTTTTTAAAATACGGAAAAATTGCGAAACAAAACAATTCAGTATAATAATAAAAAAATATTTTTTGAACTCTAGATTCGGTCATTTGTACAATAAAACTGTATTTATCAGTTTTATCTGTTAAATAAAAGCAATTAACTTAAGTCTGAAAATCTACAAGATTGTATGTCAAAACTGTACATTTTTCTTTCAAACATTTTTTTGTTGAATTTAAAACAACAGGTTTCCAAAGTTACTTTACATCAGACGTGTAAATTCATTGTCTGTTTTTGCCTTTTTAATGGCATGTTTGTGTATTTCAAAAGTACAGAAAAACAATGTGTTAAAAAAAATCTAAAGAAATTTTCAGAGGATTTCTTTCTACACCACCAACACTTACACAGAGTCGCCTCGTATTTCAAACTGACATAGTGGCAAAAATGTACATTTTAGCTGAAGACGTGTGAATGTGAATAAAACTTCAAAGACAAGACACTTAACCTCCTAACAAGAAAAAAAAAAAAAAACAAGGGATCAGAATGAGGGTCCAAGTGACGGACGGTGGGAGCAGAAACAGACCAACACTGACAGAGTTCAAGTCCTGCAGCAGGAACGAGTCAAAAAGGCCCATTTATGTGAAGTCTTGGCTGTAATTATCTCAGTGTCTTGGACCAGGTCCCTCTGGACTCGCTGCTGCTGCTTTTCCTGCTTCCGCTTCATCTTGTGCAGCGACAACAAACACAGTCTGCGACGTCTGGCAGCCATTTTTAAAACATCTGTCGAGCCGCGAGTGTTCTCGCCGACAAACAGCTGACAGCAGATCTGTCACATTTGCATCACTCGAACACGTTAAACATCGACAAAGTGTTGATGCGCAGAAGCAGCTGTCGTCTCTGCTGCTGATTTATGATGCAGAAGAAGGTCCAGACTGTAATAGTCTGGATGTCGTCTCTGTTTCTGTGCCTATGATAAAGACCGGATGTTTAATTAAGACGCAGAGCAGTTTGATTAAAGCTGCAGAATTCTGATTCTTTCATGGTCACTGCGAACGTGCTCCGGCACCAGATTGGCCGTCTTCACCAAAGAAACACTCAAATCTTCCAGATCAACTCGGCATTTGCAGCAGATTTAAAGCAGGACTTTCACATATGAATGCTGTAGTAACAGATGAATCTCTGTGTTTTGCAGCATATTGGAGTTTTAACTTTGCCTTCTGTGGCGACATTCCCGCGTTAGTTCACCCAAACAGTCAAACGGTTTACATCAACCGGCAATTATTGGTTTGCCAGAGCTGAAGAGGGAAGCCAGTGGAGGGGAAAAAAAAAACCCCTAAGAAGCATCCAAGAGAAGCTTCTGATGCTTGAGATAAAACTGAGAGTAGTCAGTGTAAAAAACAAAGCGGCAGACAGCAGGACAGAGGCAGCGCTGGTGTCACGACTCTCACTGGCAGAAGGTGGACGTAACAGAAGATTCAGTAATTCCACTGAAACCAGCTGTAACCATCATCCTGTGCAACAAAAACTACATTCCTGTAAATCTTATCCACATTTTCTAGCCTTGCACAGGAGATGATGTGAATTCTTTTGACTGTTTAATCGATATCTTCATGTGCAAAAACAATGAATTTAGTCATCACATACTGGACATACAGTCAAATGTATTCATAACCTTCTACTAAAGAAAAGGCAAATTCACAATAGTCACTCAAATAATTAGAAACTGAAAAAAAGTAATAATAAATAAAAATTTGCTAAATTATAATTTAGTGAAATAAGACATTGCTTTTGAATTGTGGTTGCAAAGAATAATTAAGAAAAACAAAAATGAAACGGTCCCGGACAAATTAGAGCACCTTGCTGATGAGCAGTGGGTCAAAATCTGTCAACAGGTTCAGAAGTCTGATGGAGAGTTACAGAAACATTTGACTGCAGTGATTGGCTCAACGGGTTGTTCAACTAAACAGTAGTGCATATTTTTTTATTTCTGTTGAACCACAATTCAAAAGCAATGTTTTTCATTACATTTTTATTTATTATTACTTTTGTCAGTTTTAACTTATTTCAGTACCAGCTCTTCTTTTTCCTTCTTTAATGGGAGGGTATGAATACATTTGAGGACGACTGTAGATAAAGTTTACATGTATAAAAAGACAACATATAACCTTTTTTTCTCACTATCTGACATTAAATCAGTCTAAACTTTTCCTGTTTTAGGTCAGTTAGGATTACTAAAATTATTTCTGTTTGCTAAACGCCAGAAAAACGATTTTTTTAGAAAATGTTTTCTTACTTTCTTCAAAGTCAGAAGTTTACATACACTAAGATTACTGACTTTTTATACAGTGTGTGTAAACTCCTGGATTCAGCTGTACGGAATAACTTCTTGTTTTCTCAAGAGGTAAATCTCCTTCATTAAAAAAACACATGATTTGATGTCAAATTAAACCAAGAAAATGTATGTTGCTGAACTGTCTGCTCACCCAGCTGCTGTCTTTTTGTAACTACACTGTAGAATGAGGGGTTTGATTTGTAGTCTGTGTTTGGAATAAAACCACAGGCTAAACTGTGTTTTTATACATTGTGGGTAAAGTCACCAAACCTTTGAAAGCTGCTTTTGTTTTCATCAGATCTGGCTGGTGTCTGTATACATGCAGATGAAATTACACGTATGGTTCTCTCTGCATCCATTCAGACCGGAGTCTGGTCTCGGGGAGCAGAAATAACCGGCTGGGGGGTTACCGAGCCGTCTGCCGAGTGGCCACACTTTGCCCATAAAGACTAAATTAAATCAAATCCTAAACGTTTGTGCGTTTGCTTCTGCAACCGCTGAACTTCCCCCATGAGAGCAATTAGGTTTCATCTAATCTGGAGTCTGACGCCGTCACACTCCGGCTCCGGTTTCACGTGAGAAAGTCTGTAATTGCATGAAACCTCAGACAGGATTAAAATGACCAGAGGACAGGTCAGAGTTAACTCCGCACTGAGCTGCTGTGTAATTTCAGGCAGAAGCAGAGAGAGAAATCCTGACAGGCTTGTAAAAGTTTCTGCCATCTGGAGGAGAAAAAAATATGACCAAATCACCAAACCTGCCCTGGAGGAGTCTGGTGCTGCTCAGAGAGGAGGAGAGGGACAATTCATGGGAAATGTTGAGGAGATGAAGTGACAGCTGCTCCCCCTCCTCTTTCTCATTCTGAATAGTGTATAAATTCACCAAAAATGTAAAACACTGCAACAACAAACAAACATAAAACAAACAAAGTGACTGAGAACAGGCAGATTTAGACGGAACCCAAAAAGGGAAAAAAATAAAGTCAAGTATTCATCCCATTGTGACAATTTTGAAAACGGAGGCTGTAATTGTGGTTTAAGACGGTGGCCAGAAATCCCATCTGCACCATCATTAACACCGTTTGGAGGCTTCGGCACTCACACACAGGCACACATTTTGTAAAGCGCTGCAAAGGAACACGGCACAACATCGGGTTTCTGTCAGCAAAACACGCAGAGGCAAAAAATCATCCTGAGGACTTATTTTCATACAAAAATGTTTATTGAATTCAAATGAAATCGTTCGCGTGGCTTCTGTTGTAATTTATCCACTGACAGATACACTTACAGGAGCGGGAAAGACGGGACAGACAGCGGCAACACGAACAAAACCAACAAAGTGATTTTAAACTAATTTAACGACCATGTCATGTTGGAAAAACTACATTAACCCTCTGAACTCCAAACAGTTTCTGGGCATTTGTGGCTTCGGACATGTTTTTACTCACTGTGGGCTCCTGCACCTCTATGGAAACAACATAACCATGCTGCATTTCTTCCATCATTTACAAATACATATTTTTTTAAAAATGGAACCAACATGTTTTTCCAAGTGTCCACGGATGTTACTAAGATTTGAAAATACTGTTTTTTACATGAGACTAGAAAGTCTTTATTGTCCCAATTTATTGAATTTCCCTTCTGGGATAAATAAAGTATTTTTCATTTCATTT
>NW_007578283.1:129162-133929 GCF_000690725.1 Stegastes partitus
GGCTTCACAGTTGCAACAAGGAGCACAGATTTTTTTTCTATTTTAAAAAGTCCAGTGAGAGGAAACCTTAAAAAAAAATTTTATGAGATGTGCCGAAGACAGCGATTTTGGTAAAATCTCATAATTTTGAGTAGTTTAAGGACCGTTAGAAAGTTGTAAATCCAACATTTCTTTGTATTTTTACAGTTTCTGACAGACAAATTTAAAGAAACAACATGTCCATCAAACCCATCGGCCGGTTTTGGGGTTCAGAGGTTTAAAGCAGTACAAAAAGCTTAATTCTGAGATATTCTGTTGGGGTGTAAATCTAAATCACAACTGTAACACAACTGATTGTGCAGCTCAGTCCTGCTGGGCTGTTCACAGGTTACCCGGTCGTCTCTTGTTGTCTCCTCGTGGCGTCTGATTGTTCGCCTCAACGCGCGGCGTTTACAGTCACTTCCAGAATTAGAGCTGGCTTGTTTACGTCGTTCATCTCGACTCATTTCCTCCTCGCCGCCGGCTCTCGCTCGAATTTCCTTTTTTTTTTTTTGGCACCATTTCATTTCATTTCCTTTCCTTCCATTTTCTCGCGAATTAAGCTCTTTGGCAATCACTGCGTAAGTGTAGGAGTATTGCATTCGCAGGCTTTTTGTGCCCAAACGTGTGAGGACGGTAATCATAAGGCCTCGTGAAATGGCTGTTTTCCAAAAAAAAAAAAAAAACTGTCTTTGATTTACAGGAAGACTTAAACTCGTCCTCCACCTGCAGTGGACGCAAAAAATCAGAGGCTCCTCCAGCCGCCACTTACCTGCTTCTACTGTGCCGTCGCTCCATTCAGTTTGAGAAAGGTCAGGGTATTAAAAATGATAGCTTCATGTGTCAGCGCTGGAGAAATCCTTTTAAAAACTTTTTCTTCACAAAAAGAAAAAGTGCCTTCATAGTCAGGGGAAAAAAAAGTCGACCGCGCTGTCGTCTTCAATTTGTTAAAAAAAAAAAACTTCTTTATGGTTACAGGACACTTTTCTTCTTACTTTCCTTTTAAAAGTTGTTCCTGAAGAATGGCAGGTTGTCTTCCAGACATGGTATTTCAAAAAGCAGCTTCCTCTGCTCTCACTGAACAGTTTTGAATTCAGACGACCGGCGACTTATAACAGACGTTGTTCTTTTTCCTCAGAGTTCAGCTGCTTCTCCTGCCGTTTCCCTACCGAGGTTCTTACCTTCTGAGATCTCGTTGGTTTCCTCGTTGGCGCCGCTGCTTTGTCTCTTTTGGGACTGAGTCATTTCCACAGCTGATTGCTGAGCTGGAAGGAAAAACACATAATAAAACAGTAATAAGTGGCGGGAGAAGAGCTCCACAGTGTATAAGTAGGGGTGTAAATAGACCTTAATTTTGTTAACTATTAAATTATCATCAAATATTGAGATTCTCCGACTATAGATTTTCTCTGTTTATTCCTCTGCTATGACAGTAGAGACATGGGGAACAAATAAAACAGAATATTGCCAAAATTGAAACAACAGATAGCATCAGCCATAATAAGAAATATTAAACTATGACTGTATTTAAACATTTATGTAAGAAACAAGGCAAAATTCTGTAACTGAAAGACATTTGAGCACAGTTTGATTTAAGTTAAGGTTTGAATAAGTCTGTGAAGACTGATGGTTTGTATTGTAGTACAGCCTGCTCCTTAATAGTTTATTTATTTGTACACCATCAGTCAGTGAATCACTCAGTTGAACTTCTGCGGTAGGAGTGAAATCAGTTTTCCAAAAATTCCAAAGACACCAGATAGAGCTGCATATTTACTGGAATATAAGTTATGATTTTAGCTTCCCACATATCGACATTTAAAATACGTTGCTCACAGGAAATTCATTTCATACAAAAAAAGAACATAAGTCACTTAGGTTCTGTTTGGGTAAATCTGACTTTAGTGCACCTTATTTCACTCTTCAAGTTCATTTTTAGTCTCAGATGTCTGAGTTTTGCAGTAAATGTGTGGAGACTAGAGGCTTCTCTGTGCACAACTGTCTACTCATGCATGTGTGAGACGTTTAGGGAACACTGGTTAACTGTTGTGTCAATTGAAAAGCAGATGTTAAACAAGTGAAGCATTTTGGGTACAGTTTCATTCATATTTTGGCTCTGATTTCAGGTGAAGATGATCTGAAGTCTTATTTTGAAGTAGACTTGTACATTTGTAGTAAAAAAAATAGAAAGAAAAAAAAATCTAATTAATGAATAATCCTGATCTCAACATGCATCAAAACAACTGTGATTATCATTCTGGCTATAATCAAGCAGCCCTATCATCAGAGGGTTTGCACTATGAAGCAAGAGTAATGGATTAGCAGGTACGTTGAGCCTAAAACCAGAGTTGAACAGTCAAATGTTAAAAACCTTGTTTTACAGGAGCACACTTGGAGCCCGATGAAGAAAAACAGGATAACAAAAAAACTGATAACTGTTGTGACTCCCATTGTCTCTGATTGGTGTGTGTGCGTGTGTGTGTGTGTGTTGAGTATGAGTGTGATATTGTTTGTTTGTGCGTGAGGGAAGGGTGGGAATGATTTTAAGGTGATTTTAATCTGTAAAGCACTTTGAATGACATTATTGTATGAAAAGCGCTTTAGAAATAAAGATTGACTTGACTTGATTGGAGCTCAGGTTTAGTTAAACTGGGCTTACACAAACAAAGCCTGGATCATAGTACACCCCTCAGGCCGACCCTGTTTTGACATTTTAGCTTAGCTTGACTTCTAATGTTGAGCTTTTGGTATCAAAACCTTGAGCAGCTGCTCCACATCGTTTCACTCAGCGGTGCAGCACCAACGTATACGAGCACATAACACTGCTTCTTTCGCTTTGAGGAGCAGATTGATACTCTAAATGCTGAGTCAAAGGGCTTTTTCTACTCCGACATAAATATAGGAAACACCTGTGGATGTGTGCATTCACAATCCTCCTTAAAAGCTCTGCGTGCAGCGCTTCTGTTTTCCTGAATCGCAGCACGACGAGCAAATACCAGCAGGCTGCTGAATGTCAGCCACCGAAACTAAGTAAACAGTTGGCGTACTTCTGTATTCAAAACCACAACGCCGAGCCGAGGCGTGCTGCTGCTGTTTGATTTCTTTGCTCCACTCGTGTTTCTTCTCCGTCTTGCGGCAGCGGCACAGCATGAGCGGCATTAGGCCGAGGTGTTGCTGAACGCCGGAGGTCAGCTTTGAGATACGACTTTCTCACATGGCCCCGAGTCACGAAGTGCACCGCTGCTGTCCAACTTTTTAAAGCCTCTTGTGGCCACACCCCAATCAGTGATGTCACAGCAGGCTTCGTGCCAATCACAGCTGATGGAGCAACACCCGCTGCGACATCACTGATTGGAGCTGCAATTTGGTGCCACATCGCAATCGACCGGGCAGCAGCTTTCTGCCGTGTGTGAGTCAACATGGAGGCCACCTGTCACATGGAACACGTTGTTGATCTTACAGTTACAGCAACTTTTAGTGACATTGTGCGTTGTCCTTTTCGTAAAGCTCCAATCTGAAATCAGCATTTCTCACACTGACCCTTCAGAAACCCACTGAGAGTGAATGATCAGGAGGAACAACACCATCCTGCAGATGTGTGGAGAAAAGTCTGACGAAGCAGAGGAGCTGAGAGCGGACCTCGAAGATGAAAGAAGACGTATAAAACCCAGATGGACGAACCAGAAATAAACTGGTTTTACTTGCTGTGTTACTTCTGGGGTACAAATCAAATTAAATCAGATTTTATGTTCTTATCCTGGTTTTTATCCCAGAGATTTATTTTATTTCCCTAAGGTTTTTAACAGTTTTATTTATCTTGATCTTATTTATTTTATCTCATCTTCTTACTTCCTTGCTGTTATATTGATGAATGGCGGAACACTGAGCACTTTTTCATCTGGTCTGTTTTGTCTGGTCACTTGATCTGCCTTTCAGCTTCAATGTATATTTTGTTTTGGAATGCTAAATGCTATCATTTGCAAAACAAATCCACCCACGGGTATTAATAAAGCAACCTTGAACCCTAAAATCAGTTGATCATCGTAGCCACAAATGCATTTACAGGAAAAAACAAAGGGCAAAGAATCTAAGTTTAATCTCAGTGGAAGGATCTTATCTACTATTTAATTTACATTAATGATTATATACTCTATTTAAGCTGTAAGATGATGGGAGCATGCAAAATGTACAAAGCATATTACAGATTCCATATGAAGGATAGCAACAGTTTGATTCATTCCTCTAGTTGATATATTCAGGACAAACTCGACTGGAGACATTTCTCATCATTGAATCTTGCATCTTTTTTTACCTTCATGTTTGGCCTGAAGAGGCTTGCTCTCCTTTCCCCCTCTGACTGCGATGATCTTAAAGTTGTATTCTTTCGACGGGTCAAAGTTTTCGATGATGAGCTTCGCGTCCTGCTTTGATACCTCGACCACCTTCTGGCCTTCACCTGTTCAAACAGAGCAAACACTCAGCAGCTGCAGTCTGACGATCACAGAGAAGAAACACTTGCTGCTTTGAATCGTGAGCCACACGCAGGAATCTTTCGAAGGGTTCATTTAATTGTCATCCAGTTTTTGCAGCCTCCCGTGTTGTGTGGAAGCCAGCATCTACAATTAGCTCGCACTGAAACGAGCTGCTCATTAGATTTGTGAACTCCAAGCAGTTTTTTTTTGGCAGTTTTTTTGCTCTGGTTACATTTTTACTCACTGTGGGTTCAAGTCTTGCACCTCTATGGAAACAGCA
>NW_007578283.1:133939-162122 GCF_000690725.1 Stegastes partitus
CCTTCTTGCTGCGAGGCAACAGTGCTACCAACTGCGCCACCCTGCAGCCCAATGTCCTTTATTTTATTTTTTTTTTTTTAATGTAAAAATAAATAAAATGCTGATTATTTCTTAAACCAAAAAAAAAAAAAACCTGGACTCCACATGTACATTTTTCTAAGTGTCCACAGTTGTTACCAGTATTGAAAAAAAGGTGACGCTACATACAATCGATAATTAACTACTTGCATTTATTGCTTGTTTCCATACTCGTCTCCTCTCTGCTCTGTGTTCAAGCCAGTCTCTGAATTTTTGTCACATGACAGTTGGACAGACCTGACTCTCTCATGCCCTCTCAGTTGCACAGATGAGCAGAGAATTTTTAATCTTTTACAGAATCTGATTGGAGCAAACAGTTTATTTTTGGCAAAATTTTAAAGTTTAATTTCTCCAATTGTTCATTTCACAAAAAATTCTCTAACCAGGAATCGATATGTCCAACGTTTTTCAAACTATCCACAAGACTTACTAATACTGGGGAAAAACTGGTGACTCTACATAGACATTTCCAACATATTTAAGTTCTGCCAAATATTTTTTTGGTCACAAAGCTGTTGATCACAGCAGAGTAACTAATGGCTTCACAGTTGCATTAAAAAGGTGCAGAGTTTTATGTTTTTTTATAGAATCTGGTTGATGCAAATAATATATTTTTTTGCAGAATGTTAAATGAACCGTGTAAAATAAAGGCTTGTTTTTCTAATGGAACAGCACATCAGATTACAACTTTTGTCAGTGTTGCTTGCTTTCTGTGTAGGTATTTATATTTTAAGGTTTTAACTTAGTATTCGTATTTCAGAGTTGTATTTATATCTTGAAGCTCATTATTAGCTGCAGTTTTCTGTGATGTAGCACAATGTTAACAACTTTACCCTTCCGTAAAATTAGAAGTAGGCTACTTACATTAAAATTATATTTTCTCTGGGACCCGAATCATTTTCTGATGACCTCCAACAACATACACTGAGAAATTTAAATCAGTATCATTAATGTGTGAAGACAAGTCGACTAATGGCTTTAAATAAAAACTAGCTTTCATCAGGGGCAGCATTAATTAAATAGAAGTTTGTAAGATCAGTTGTAAATGGGCCCAAAACAGTTCACAGAAAGGAATTAATTTAACTGTGAGAACATTTAAACACACTGAGGGAAAACAAAACCACGTCTTTCACGCTGCGTTCACAACCAGCAGCATTTGGCCGGTTCATCAAAAAACAAGGAACAATCTGAATCCTGAGGCAATTGTTGGATCTATGTAAATTCTTAGAAAGGAAAGGATAGAAGACAAATAAATCAATAAATCACCACACAGTTGTAGGCAGTCGCAGCTGGACTACAAATAAATCTGAGATTTGAAGGACAACATGTCAACAGAAGCTCCTGTTTTATATTAAGACGATGAGACTCTATAGCTCTGGAGCAAAAATAACCGGTTGCAGTTCAATAAAGTGTTTCAGAATATTTGACATCGTCTGGCATCCTTTCTAATGTGACGATCACTTTGCAGGAATCACAGCCCTTCAGGAATCTCCACGTTATTATGGAAGTATAAATCCGACACGTTTTAGCAGCTCAAACATCTACAGAGAAGACGCTTAAACTCCAACAGCAGAACTTTTTATCCCTAAAGGAGCAATTAAACCTGAACGCCATCCATCCTTCTGAAGAAGATGTAGGCCTTCACTCGCTGGAAGTCGACTGTTTGAGACTTGCGTCTTGTTGATGGGAATATTCTGAGCGGCATCTACCCAGCAAAGTGTTGACTCGTGTTTCTAGAACGAGTCTTTTTCACCACCTGACCTGCAAATGAACTTTGCTGGTCTGCAACAACAACACAATGATCAATACAAAGACGCTGACAGACTGAGAACCGAGAAGATGAACGTCTCAGAAGAGACAATAGGAAAAGAAAGCAGAGCTGAAGACATTTTTAAAGAAATTTTGGAAAAATAAAAGCAGAATGAAAGATTGACTAAATGACAGAAGGCAAGTAAAGACAAAAGGCAAACTTTTTTAGCACAGTTTTCAGAGAAGCTGTGAAAAATTTAACCCAAAAACAAAAAAGAAATGGAATAAACACTTTTTAATTTCCTTCTTCTAAAGATTTGTATTTCATAGCACTAAAGCCAAACAACAACACAGACACTAGTCACTAGATGACAATTTTCTTTTATCCAAACTACTCCAAACTTCCCCGAGCGCTGAGCATACTCTGGTAATGATGAGTATCTCTGAACTTCTTGAAACACTTGTGCTCTTTACAGACAGTTTGACTTCTGACTCGCACTAAGAGCAGACATTCCACTGAATCATCGATGACTGTACCTGCAACTGAACTGCAACAAAGCACTAAAAGGCTTGAAGCAAACTGCTTCACAACCCGGGTCTGTGAACTGCACTCCAACAAGGTGAATATTCATTTGAGCTTTAAGGTTATTACTAAGAACCTGCATATATCCCTATATTATATATATATATATATATATATATATATGGCATGCCGTTTAGGAAATTATATATATATGTAACAATCTGAATCCAAATCCAAAGGATGATATTGATGTGGCCATTGTTGTCATTTGTCAATTGACCATTGAAATCGCAAAGCTCCATAAGACGAGTGCAAAGCCTAATCTGAACACGACAGCTAATGCTAAACGCTAATGTCAAAGAAAAACACTACTTTGACTGTCTATGCAAGTGTGGCACAACATAAGAAAGGTTCCAAATGTATATTTAAAAATATTTTTTTTTTTACTTTCCATGCAGACGCACTCCCCTATAAAGCCACTGTAATCATCCTAGAATGATTTTTTCTTTCCAGATAGTTATTCAAGTGATCTGGTGAAAATTATAGTACTTAAAGAATTGCAATGCCAGTTTTTGTCCCTACTCAGTACGATGAAAAGGATTTTTTTCTTTTTTATACTTCAGTCTGCCTTATTCATGCACATCTAACAGGTGTCTTTCTCAAGGACACTCAACATAAGAACACAAGGTGTCCATAATAAAACTGTCGACGACCATCACCAGTGCTGTGGCGACGCCAGGCTCTCTTCCTTTTTGTTCATCAAATGGTCAGAAATAACTCGATTATGCAAAAGACTTCTGTCCAAAACATCACTGTCCACAGACTCATTGTCTTCACTGTCCACAGACCTGACCATGCTTACTGTGGTGCACCTTCCCTCAAAGGGTAATAGCCAGGATCAACCCTTCAAAGTAAGCCATTACTGGAATCACACTGCATTTATCTGCAATGCAACAAATTCACGTTTTCCACATCACCATGCGTTTACCAATGCAGACTTGGAATGTGGACAATGGACGGTTGCATTGGCCCTCATGTCAAACATCCAGAATGACAAACAGGACTCCGGTGGACGTTTCTAAAAGGTTGCCTACATATAGCAACTTGCTACCAATTAGACTGGAGCATCATGTCTGTCAGATGAGCTGAGCCCAGTGTAAGGACGCCCCACAAGATATCTGGAGAATTCAGAACTTCCCACCGTTTCCTTCAGTGGAGTGTATGTACAAATCATAGAACCTCCAAAGTCCTGCAGTGACTACTTCCATTGCAACTCTTCTCATGACGGATCATAAAAGGTGGATTATGGAGGATCTCGGCACACAGTCTCTCGTCACAAAAAGCATTTATTTTAAGCACCATTTGGTCTCCCTAGCTTATGTAGAGAGTCCGTGCAAACTTGTGCAGACACCGAAATTTAGAACAAATTCACATGCAGACAATTGCAGACACAAAAAGCATGAAACTGCCTTAATGCAACACATTTCTGCTCCTAAATTCCATAATATCACTACAGTTATAAATCAGTTACAATTACAGTTGGTGGCCTACTTCCAGTTTCACCTCGATTCTCTTTGACATGCAACTGAGCTTTGTTCTCGTTGAAACATTTTCCTGTAGAACGCTCTTTCAGCTGATTTCCACCAGTTTTGCCGTCTGCTTTGTGGCAAGACTTCAATAAATTATTATTATATTATTGTCATACTTCTTTTAAGTGCAATGTCAACACATTCAAAGCTGGAAATTATAAAAATGTTGTAAATGTGAAAGTTAAAATCTTTCCACTGATAAAAGAATCAGTGCAATCCCACTGATATGTGCAACACAGAGGAATTTGGACAATCTAAACTTGTACTTGTTTTTGGTTTATTTTAGTTTTTGCCACTGATATTTCGGAAATGTCTGCTCTATAGCCTTTGCTGCTGAAACATGCAAATTTCCTCACTGTGAAATTAATAAAAGCTCATCTTATATCGTAAAGAGCATAAAAGAAAGGCCTCATGCATGTCCTCTGTATTCAAATAGACATTTGTGCTGACATGTGGGCATATGTTAGGTTTAACCTAATGTTGTGAACTTGCATTGTGGAGCAACGCAAAAGTAATAAAAGGAGTAATGTAACAAATTATTTTCTACAGGGAATAAATAAGTACATTTTTGAGTAATGACCCAAACACTGGGTCACAGCTGTCCTTACAAGCATACGTTTACAGTATTTCGTTAAGTGATAGTAGTTTTAAGAGGACAACACGTGAGTTCTTTACAATGAGATTTAAGTAATGAAAGTATAAGGACAAATTGAGCACATAGGTAATGCTGGTAGAGACGACCACTAAACCTGCCCTTCAGTTATTCAACAGCCTCTCAAACCTCCACAGCAGACTGTCGTTACATGTGTTACAGGCACTATGCGCTCCCTGCTTTCTCAAATGGCTTCAAACTATTTGCAAATACATCAAAATGTCTTCGGTTCTATTTGAAAGTGACATGATCCCTTAAAGTGCCCAGAAAAGAAGACGAACATTGAGAAGCCCTCGGGCCTCCCAAGCTGAGCAGAGGAAAGATTAGCTTTATTAACACCTGAGGGGCTGAGACGCTCATCCCAGCAGCAGAGAGCAGAGCGAAAACAGACGAGAACTAACAGTAGAAGGTAGCAACCAAGAATATGAGTGAAAACGCAACAAGGACTATATGTAAATAATCTAATAAAAAAAATACATATCCAGCATTTAATCCTGTCAAATCGTAGCAGCAGGTTTGGTAGAAGTCAGCAGTTTGCAAACTGACTGTGGAGCATCAGTTCCTACTTTTTGGCGTTCAGACAGTCATCATGTCAACAGATATTGACGGAGAAGTCCAAGATCATCAGAGCAACACATGCCAATTACTTTAAGACTTTGTGCTTAATCCTTCTTTTTCTTTTTTTGTGTGATTTAATTCAACTCGTCGTCTCTTTGCCGGCTACTTGATTCTTTTACTTTTGCTGTTGCTACAGAACAAATGTTCCAGTTGGGATCAATAAATCTTGTGAAACTGTCAGTATCCCAAAGCTACCTTCTTCTCGGATCTAATTTCCAGCAGGTGTTCCTTCAAGATGACTGACAGCGAAAACCAACATGCTACGACACTTTTTGAACAAGATTTAGTTCTTTTAACTCTTCAATGAGAAAAAGCATCTTCAACATTCAAGACGGGTTTGTCTGAGGGCTGAGCATTGAACTCATTTGTATTAAAGACCAGGACAAAAAGGTTTGTTTTATCAATACACATGGGGAACCACTTCAATCTTAAGACAATGACGCATAGAAATAAATACATTTACACACATAAATAATATGCAATAATAAATAATTTAAAAAGAATACCTTAATACACATCAATCAACTAAACCCTATAACCCACCAGCGGGTTTAAAGGTCTCAGTTTTATTTTTTGTTTTAAGCCAAGCTTTTACTATGTACTAGAGCCAGAAACTGTAAAAACAGACAGAGACACAGGATTTTAAACTCTCCAACAGTCCATTCATTTGTTCAGCACTGTTCCATCAGAAAACCAGGAAACATCACCAAACCCTAAATCAAAGCTACAAATTTTGATAAATAAACAAACAAACAAACAAATGTTTTAATCTAACCAGATTCTGTAAAAAAAAAAATTTTTTAAAGTTCTGCACTCCTCTGCAAACCTGAGAACTTATGACTGACTCAGCTCCAACCAACAGTCATTTGACCAAAATTCAGGGACTTGACACTTGAACTGAGCTGAACTGCAGGCTGTGTATACACAAAGCAGAGAGGGGACGAGTATGGAAACAAACTAGAAATGTAAGTAAAATATCTACAGTGTGTCGATGCACCATTTTTTCCAGTTTTGGTAACACCTGGGTACTTGGAAAACATCGTACATGTTGATTCCAGATTCTGCCAGCGGTAGATTTTGCTAGTTTTATGAACCACTTCTGGTTTGTCTTCCCAATAATGCACATGTCCTGCGTGATGCGTCCATCCTGCATCTTATGACGAAATGAGTTGCGTCTTGACTTAACCCAGGCAAAGAAAAGCTCAATTAAAAAAAAACATCCAGCTGAGTTCTACAAAGAAATCTCCACTTTTTCCACCATCATTACACTCGCACCGACTCCAGCCTACAGCAAGAAAAGATGATCGTCCTCGTCACTCACTTATCCCAGGTGGCACACAGCCATCCCTCCAATTTCCAGTTACTTTTTGACTCATTTCTTCAAAACTAAGCGCTCCCCAAAGGCAACATGTTGCGAAGCGAGCTGTGTGGGCACGTCTCAGAAATGAGGCCATCGCGCTTTGGTGGAAATGTCAAGAATATTTCAATATCTGGGGGACTGTGAAATAGGCAGGAAGGCTTTTCTAGCATATGTGAGGCTGAAGTGCTCATTACTGTCAGACTAAAAAGCACATTATGTGACAGAAGAGAAAAGGCGTCTTTGGGGTTAAAGGGGAGTCTCATCGTTTACAGGTTACCTTACATAGAGAGCCAGAAAAAATGATGATTGTAAGCTGTCCATTTAGCCACCGGAAGATGAAACCAGTTCAAGAAGTAAATAAAAGTAAACGGAAAGGAGAAACTTAGTGGTTTTCTTCTTTGACAGGAGATGAAGAGATTTTGTCTGGATCTCTCTCTCCTGTTCCCTTTCTACAGTCTAACATCCCTCTTTCTCTTTTGCCTCTCCAGCCTCATTCTTCATCCTGCCCTCCAGCGTCTCCGTCTTTTTATATTCCTGTGTCATTCCCTCAATCCGTCCGACTCTCCCTCACGGTGTCGGGGGATGGCTCTCTGTGCTTACTGCGCCTTATCTGACATTTTCTCCATTACTGTGATCAAACAGACGGCCAGGCCACGCCACAAGCTACAGGTTTACTCCGCCGGCTGACAGCAGCACGACTGGAAAAGGTTGGCGTCACTTTCAAAACGCAGACCACAGTGGTTTGGTGCATCCAGCAGTGAAGTAAATAAAACTAGAATTACCACCTCGCAGTTGTGGGTCTCCACCAGCCAGTCAATTTGAAGTTTACATCAATCTCTCCCTCTGTTCCTGAGTTATGGTGTTGAATAGCAGACAGAAAAGGGGTTTTTGCAGATCATTATGTTGTCACAGTAAAGCTGACCTTTGGCGCTTGGGTATAAAAATTTGGCATTTGTGTGAAATGTTGTCATAATTGGTGTATAAATTCTCGGGTTATGGCCATAAACAAGTTTTATGAGGCCACAGCGACCTTTAATCACAAAATTGTGATCAGTTCATCCTTGTTTCCAAGTGGACAACTGCGACAAACTCGAAAAAAATTCTCTCTTGGTGCGAAATTGTACCTGTGATCTTCTTCTATCGGTCAGTACCCAGAACTCCATAGATGAGAGTTGGACCGTAGACCAAAAGGTAATTTGAGGGCTTACAGATAAGATCAAGAGCTTGGCGCGCCAGCTAAGGTAGTTTGGGCAATCGGTTAGTACGCCTCCTTCTCTTGAAGGTTTACTGGGCAGATCTAACTTCGAGGAGACACCATTGTAGGTTCAGAAGTTGAATAGCCAAGGAACACCTTGGGATCCCCAAGGAGGAGCTGGAAAACATTGCTGGGATGGACGTCTGAAATGCCCTTCTTAGTCTGCTGCAACTGCAACCCAACCAGCAGCAGAAGAAAATGGCTGGATGGATGAATGGATTTCTCCAAGTCGTCAAGACATACAACAGGAATGGGACTGATGGACTAATGCACAGATGGATGCACATACAAATATACAGGTCAAAAACTTAACCACACCACCACAGCTGAGGTCTAAAAGCGGGGCGAACCTTGGCAAGAGTGCGTCTCCAGCATTGCTAAATCACCAGTCAGAAACAATCTCAATAGAAAAAAGACTTCTTTACTTTTGTTAAAGACATGATTGAGGAGGTCTAAAAGTAGACTTCATCATACTGAACCAAGTGTGACTCTCAGGTCCAATCAATGAACATCAATGTGCATAAGGTCCGATGGAGAAGTTCAGAGTTTGTGCCGAGAAAAAGTAAAAATGCGACATGACATGCTTTGTCCACTTTACCCCTCAAAGCCATCTCCTTTTGAGATTTAAGATCCAATGCGAAACTGCAAAATACACACCTGAACGGCACCTCCAGGAAGCATTTTCAAGCACTGAGAGCCTTGTACCGCTGCACAAGGAGACTACTTCAAAGGCAGATGGCGACCAAATATAATCCAGGCACAAATTTGTCTTTTACATGCACAGTCCCAGAACTTTGTGATGGCACCCTGCACACTTTCTAATGTCAAAGTCAATGGGAAGAAAAGCCCCATCACCATATTTGCATGATCTCTCTTTCATGGAATCCAAATCTTGTTATTTTACTTAATATATCATCTATTTTTTTTAGTTCATTTTCAGAAATCAATAGTCTGTTTATGTCTCTTGGCTGGGCAAGTCTGGAAACTGCTTGGTGATATAGTCAGCTGAGAGGACAGCAAACACCACAGGAAGTTTAACTCATCCCCATATCTTGATGTGGTGTCACATAGATGGTTGGTACTAAGTAGTGATGAAAACCTGAGACGAAAATCCTGAAATAATGACCAATGACAGCATTCTTTAGGCATTAACACTTCAGTAAAGGTTGCTGTGTAGTTTTTGACCACAAATGACACTGAAGAAGCAAATGTTTATCTTCATGAATGTTCATACACTATTTTTTTTTGCAAAAAGCCAGTATTGAGCCACATCCTGCATGAAGCAATGTACCATTAAAACAGAAAAGGAAAGAGTCCACCAGCGAAGCTTTAGCAAAATAACAAAGGTTGTGAAAGGTTTTTGGAAATCAAGTCAGCCTCATCATTAAGGGTACACCCAATGTGTTTTAGAGAGAAAACCTCAAAAGAACAGACAGTTCTTGTGGGGGAAAAACAATTACTTTATAGGAAGAAATGTTGACATTAAGCTGCTGTAGGTTTTGGCAGGTAGCCACCATCATGTCTAACCTTTTATTAATAATATGGAGTTAACTATCTGAACCTCAAAACCTGCCGGCAGCTTTTAAAGGTACGGTGTCTGGTATTCAGCACAGCACAAAATAATAGAACAGAATTTTAAAAAACTTCCTTATCTCTGGACGGGACTGGTAACAGTAGGGACAACTGAATTATTTCTTTCCCGTCTTGCTAAACCATCCATCTTGCAATGCCAGCGTCAATAGTCAATGGCATCAAAGTGATCTCCACAAACTCGGCGAAGGATCAATCCTGGCTTTTATTTTGGAAACCTTTGGAATCCTTGACAAAATGAATTCTTGAAGGTTTCCGTCATGACAGTAACAGGAGCAGAGGACAGTTTTAACAGCAGCCCTTGCAGCTGCACTGTTTTACACCGCAATAAAACGATCTCTTTGCACCTTGATGTCTTCGTAAGTAGGGGAAAAAAAATAACCCGACAAGAAAGCAAAGAAATCAAGGAAGAGGAAAATAAAGGACTAAGGACGCTCAGATCCATCAGCCATCAGGTCGGTATCTGCCAAATTTACTCTAAATGGTTTGATTCGTGTCTTCTATGAAGTCCGATAAGAGGAGCAGACAGTTTCTCCGCAAACAGCTAAAATGGCTTCAGCAGTCTGGCAGTTCGTTCAACAGGAGTCTGAAAAAGACAATAAATTTGCAATTTCCAAGGTGTGTTCTAAGGAAAACCCCTCAACCAAAACATTCGAACACCGCAAACCTCATCAGACACTCGAAGCTAGTCATGTAGAGGAATGTTGTGGGTTTTCAAAGCAAGCGAGAGCTGATTTTCTTACTTTGTTGCTGTGCACTTTATTGCCTGTGGTTCTACAATACTGCACGGAAAGTTTGAGAACTTTAATTGTTGCATTTTTTTCTAAACTTAAGCGAATGTAAAGTTGGAATATATTGATAAACGCTTTGCTTTGTTGCGCCTGAATTTAGTTTTGTTGCCTCAGTACAATTTGTTGATCTAACTTGTAGAAATTAAGCTTTAATTCTAACTTATAAACATTTATTTACACAGAAAAGTTTAAGCTCTGAACTGTTTCATTTCGAACTTGTACGGCTGAATTATTCCAATATTACAACTTGCTAGTGCAGTTTCAGTGTAGCGCAGTAGCCGAGTTGTAGGTGAGCTGGAGTGCTGGAGCTGCAGTGAGTGGGGGGGGATGTACGGAAACAGGGGCAGGAACTTCATATATCTGAACATTCTAGCGGAGTACAGTTAAATCTAAACCATTTCAAGGCAGGACAGGATGGCTTTCATGGAGAAAACTTCTAAATATGTAACTTCAATATACAGAGATGAGTTCTTTAGAGTTAAACCAAGAACGTGAGAGGAACTTTAAGTTGTAACTCCAAGAGAAAAAGTAGAATATGTAGAATATCTGTTGCCTGACTTTATTATGTGTTAAAAATAGTTAAATACTTAAATAATGCAACACAATAAATATAAGAGATTAGTACCAGCAGATAATGTTTCCAGCAATCGGTCATTGGACCCAGAAACCCTGTCTGGAGCATCCTCCTTAAAGTTTTCCAAAAAGACAAACTGATGAACCTGGTAGCATTCCAAGCTGATTACAAACCGAATTTCATCATTATAAAAAAAGCTCACAAGTCTATTCCAGTGCTCCATTTTGTGACCTGCAATAAAAACCTCCAGTCTTCTAATACAATAAAAACTTCAACAGAAACACCGTCTCTCTCACTGGGGCTTCGTCTCCTCCGTTGCTTCCCTCTAAATCCATTTTTTAACTTCAACTCCGGCACAAATGAGCCACAACTGAAATTATCCTAAAATCACGACTTATTTGGCAGCACTGACGAGAAAATAAGCAGCGTTAAATTAGACCTCACAAGCTTTGATTTTACAAGATATACATAAAAACAAAACAACCATCTTTACTTCGATGAATAAATGCCCGTCAAAGCTGACCAAGCATTTGAAATACTAACCTCAAATTTTCCTCAATGTGGGCTCATTTTTCACTGTAATATAAAGTCCTACACCTCTATGGAAACAAAACAACCATGACTAGAAGTAGAGAGAACTCAGAAATGCCTTCCGTCTAGTAGGATACCATTTTAATGGCATTAATCATAAAAAGAGAGGGAAAAAGAAGTTCAATTTCTTTGATTACTAATGTTGTAAAAATCAAAATATACATGGAATCAACACGGTCAACACTTTTTGAAAGTTTTTGAACAGGACACATTGAAAGTTTCTTAAAAAGCTCAATTTTAAGCTTAAATATGAGGAATTTTCCAGAAATAACTGAAAGTCACACATGACAATTTCAAGAGTCTTAGGAAAGTGTAAAATCAGGTGGTTTTTTCTGCTTTTACAGTTTCTTACTCTGATAAATAATCTAATTTTGGTGATTTGAATAAATAAATGTGCATTATAGACTCATTGGTAGGTTTTGGGGTTCAGAGGGTTAACAGCTGTTCAGCAACCTGCACCAACGTTAAATATATTCACAGCACACACTGCTTCCCTCCAGCGGCTCCCTGTTGGGGTCTAAGCTTTTATTTAAACTTTTAATAACAGCTCCCCTTATGACACATGATGTACTTTACAAACTAATCACACTATTGCATCATTGTAAACAGTAAAAACGTCTGCAGTGCACCTGTTTTCACTCGCTGCAATAAAAGAAAAAGTTGGCCGCGGGTTTCAAAACTGAGCAATACCCCCTACATATAATCACAAAGCAGCTTGGGAAGTGCACAGACCGTACACGCTCATCACTTCATACCTATAATTACAGTAAATTCGTGGCATAGAATTAATTTCTGCAATGGCAATAAAAAAATGAACAAAAAAGAGCGTGATGTCTGTGTTTCCAATCCAGACTAACAGAGACCAGTTCAGTGTGGCTGCTGTACTAAAAACGTCCGTACGGCTGCTAACATGACAGCGATGGTGCAAGTCTGCAAGAAGGTGGAGTGTCAGTTTATACTCGGTTACCAGTTTATTAGGTACACCTGGCTGAAACGCATGCAGGCTTGCCTTTCAAATAAATCTTATCTCATGAGTTTTACTGCGCAGTCTTTGTTGAAGTGCAATCCTCTGAGCCCAAAGACCCACCAGTAGATTAAGGCGTTACATCTTTTTTGTAAAAATCACCATTTATTAGAGCCAGAGATTAAAAAAAACTGAAAGAATTGTTGGACTTTCACTTTTTAGATGGTCCTTGGACGTCTCATCTTTGACGTGCCTGCCTGTCAGAAAAATGTACCAAAACTTAGATTAAAGTTGTGATATTTCATCAAAATTACTTTATTCTACATGTCTTGTGTAAAAATTCGCCAAATATGAACCAGATTCTGCAAAAAAACTAAAACAGTTAGCGGCCGAAGACGTTAGGGTCTTCGCTGCCAGTGAGGAGCAGCATTGGCAGCGAAGACGACGGTAGAGAAACAGCATCGGCGCTTGTTGTGAAATATTTTCCCACTACATATCGTCGAACACAAAGTAACGGCCCAATTTGCAGAATAATTTTTTCAGGCAGCAGCGTAATGTCATAGTGCTGCCGAGAACCCTGCTAAGTCACTCTTTCTTCCAGTATTCGGAACTCCTGTGGACACGTGGGAAAATGTTGGACATCTTGATTGCACGATTTTTATTCTTTTGTAAAATAAGCCATCTAAAACTTCAACTTTGGTTTCTTTTTGTACAGATTTCTGGCGGTACAACTACTTTCTATTGCACAGAAGACATTTCTGAGTTCTCTCTGCTTCTAGTCATGATTGTGCTTTTCCACAGAGGTGCAGGACTTTATACTGCAGTGCAAAATGAACTGACAGTGGGTAAAAATAATGACAGAAACAAAAGACAGGTTGGTGTTCAAGTTTTTTCCCAACGACACTTGAAAGAACACTTGAACTGGATCCACTTACATGCAAACTAAATTCACTAACAACACTCCAGACTGATGCTAAGCCGCGCCACATCACTGTTCACTGGGCTGAAGGATTTCACAAAACAGAAAAACAAACTTGTTGACGCTGTTGTCAACAAATCCAAAGGATTGCTGCAATCACCTCAGGTCTCCACAGCGGGAACCCCGGCAACCCCGGCACTGGTTATATCAGACCCCGTGTGTGGTTCCATGTCTCCTTCTCTGCAGAGTGAATTATGAAGCGGCATGCAAGCGAAAACCACATAAAAATGTTGATTTGTTCACCTTCAGGGGAAAAGGTTCAACCGTGCGCATAACTAGAATTTTTGTCCAACCAACAAAAACGACACATGATTTGTGAAAAGACAGCATCTCCCATTAACCTGCATTCTGTGTGCGACTACGCCGCGGCTTTTCACCGCGAGTACTGACGGAGCAATTGTTGCCAAGAGGCCCCTGAGCAAGGCACAAGACAACCAATCCATCACTCACAGGAGGCTGCGCTGCTCAGCTCCCAGGTGTGAATAAAGGTTACACCAGGCAGGACCGTACAGGAGGAGAAAGTGAATTCCTCGTCAAAATTCCCAACTACGTTTAACCCTTTGAACCTCTGACCTTAAAAGGCATGCCATCTTTATTCTTCATTTTTTGTTAATGCCAAAATACCATTTATCAATGAACAACTGTAAGAACAGTCAGTGAAGTCCAACTTTCAAACAGAAAACTTCTCCAAATCCAAGATTAAAAATTTGGTCAAAATCATTTTTTTTTCTATGTCTCATTTTAAAATTTGTCAAAGTTTGGATTAACTAATTTGGGTAAAAAAAAAATTAAAGTGAAAAATTAAGGTAGCGCAACTGTGAGCCCATTCGTGACTTGGCTCCTTCAATCACGATGCAAAAATCTTTTCGGCTGAGCTGCAGGCAGTGTTTTCTCAGTAAATAAGAGAAAAGTATGGAAACAAAATAAAAATGTAAGTGGTAAAAACTCTGTGTGTGTGTGTGTGTGTGTGTGTGTGTGTGTGTGTGTGTGGAGTCGCCATTTTTTCAGTATTGCAAAAATGTTGTACATCTCGATTCCAAAATCCAGGTTGTGCTGTTTCCATCAACGTGCAGGACTTTATATTGCAGTGAAAAATGAGGCCACAGTGAGTCAAAATGTATTTCAAGAGTAAATTTCCACATATATTTAACCATCAACTTGTCTACTTTTGACTGAGAGCAGATATGTAATGATGTGACGTCTACTTAAGAATTTATGAGTGATTAATCAAAACCATGTCTGATCATGAATTTCAAGCAAAGCTACTTAGTGCTGAAGCGTATGAGGAATACACATTTACTTAGTGTTGAAAGGGTTAACAGTTAAACTGAAGCCTAAAGCAAAAGATTTCCAGATCTTTTTTGGCTTTATTATTACAAATGAGTGACTAATTGCCAAGTTTTCTATAAATTCTCACCACAAAATCAGGTCACTCACACTTGAATAAATAAAAAATATTAAAGAAGTGAAGGGAAAAAGGTTTAAATTTTGAAGCAAATCACACCATCTGTTGAATTAATTTCATCTTTATCTTGAGAGCACCTGGGACTGGTGCGATATAAGCTCCTATCACACTTGCAAAATACTCCTTTCTAAAAGAATCCCAGAAATCTTTGTGTTGGAGCTACAACTAAAAGTTCCAGTGCAGCAACATTTCCTAAAAATACAGAAAGTGCAGCCCACTCTTTCCCATCAGCGCTGGATCTTACCTGGCCGTGTGCTGTAAAGGACCTTGTAGCTTTCAAACTCTCCTTTTGGTTCTTTCCAAGACACATGCAGCTTGGTGGGGCTCAGCACTTTGGCGCGAAACCTCCGTGGTGATGAAACTGGACGGAGAAACAAGAAAATGAAGTGAATTACACACCAACCGTCAGTGTGACACATACTGTAAATATCTGCATGATGAGTGAATGAATAAACAGCCTTTGGCATGCACAATCCAGACCTACAATATTTTTTCTCTTTATGTTGGAAAAACGCTGCCATCATTGATGTATATTAGTGGATTATAACCATAAGAGTGGACAGAGTTCAATTTTGTTGTTGTGGTTGGCAATAAACTGCTTCATTTTACAATTTTGCAGGGCTGTAGTCATCAAGTGGACTGATCGACTGGCTCCTCTCATTCAGCGGTGCTACTTTCATTTGGAGAAAAGCTTTAACAGATTTATCCACGATTTACTAGAGAGCCGCTGCTCCTCCACATCGAAAGGAGCCAGTTGAGGTGGCTCGGGCATCTTTTCCGGATGCCTCCTGGACGCCTCCCTGGGGAGGTGTTCAGGGCGCGTCCCACCGGGAGGAGACCTTGGGGAAGACCCAGGACACGCTGGAGGGACTATGTCTCCCAGTTGGCCTGGGAACGCCTAGGGGTCTCCCCGGAAGAGCTGGAGGAGGTGTGTGCGGATCGGGAAGTCTGGGCGGCTTTGCTAAGGCTGCTGCCTCCGCGACCAGACTCCAGATAAGCGGGAGAAGATGGATGGATGGATGGATCCACAATTTCTGGTGATGGGAGGAACAGTCTACCTATGAACACCCCCGTGTTTTCTCAACTTTGAACTGGCCCAATCTAACAATGACTGCTAGATGCAACTTATTTGCCATTTACTGAATGATTACCTAGTTTTAGGTAGTTTGGAACCGACTCCACGTCAAGGAAGTCATCGACTTGGCTGCATTTTATGGCTAAAAAGTCAAATTTGCAACCAACATGGCAGATCATCAAAAACAGCAGGTAGCTTGTCTGCATCAATAGTTCTTGTGCTGCAATTATCAGTTGATGTTGTTCAGAAATCACATGTTGGCAGGTGCATACTGGTCTGCTCCGAGTCTACTGTTCTAGTGTAAAACAACCAGGTTCAAATTATTCAATACGCTGCACATGCAAGGGTTGATCAAAAAGTTCTGAGACTGTTCATGACGCACATCATGGTCACTCACATCCATCAGGTGCAAGCACCAACAGTCAGGAGTCCCATGACATCCCGCTGTCTGCATCAGGACCTGTGTTACAGATGTTTTATGACCACTGGTAGGTGCGCACTTGTGATTTCTCCATAGAGCTCAAACGAGTGCAAAGAGCAAGATCCAACAATCATGTGGAGGATCATCACTGGTGATAAGGAGTGAGTCTGCAGCTACAACCAGGAGAAGAAACAGCAGCTTTTAAAGAGTCAAAGAGTTTCCAAAACCAGACGAAGATTAGGTCAGGATCCAGGAGCTCCATGGTTGTTGTTTTCTTCGGAATTTACATGGTAGATTTGACCTCATGACTTCCTTCTCTTCCTCAAAATGAAACCCAAAGTCACTGTTTAGACATAATTTAGGAGATCCAGAGCTTATCGCAGATGGTGTACGACATGTTAACAGGACTTCGGGGGAGTTTTGCAGGAGCACTGGGAACAGAGCATCACTGCACAAGTTGACCTCTTTGAAGGGGACAAATTTAAATCCGGTACAGGTTTTGATATTTACATACGGAATCTCTGATATTTTTGATCAACACTTGCTTTCTATGTTTAGATTAATTTAGGCTAATAAGGTCACCAGGTACAGTGCCTACTTAAGCTACATATAAAGGATAGATTGTTTTTTTTACTCGTGACTAATCGATTGATACCATTTCAGTCCACCTAGATATTCTTTGGTTCACTACAGCCCTTGATTTTTGGAAGCAGAATATCAAACTTCCCAAATTATATGTTAATGCCGACATGTTGCTACTGTAAGCGACACAAAGGTCTCTGAATCCTTCAGTAGTCGCATACAGCATCGCTGCTCGGGATGCTTTACAAAACTGCAGGTTTCACGGAGTCCGCTCTCCTTCTATTTTACTCATCCGCCGAGCAGCGACACACAACTGTGACCGAGTTAAGTTAGAATGAACTCCCTCCAGAGTTATGGCGGCGTCGAGGCTCCATCTGTGGTTCTAAACAGTTAGGAAAGGAGGGGGAAAATAAATAAATAAATAAAAGGAGGATAAATTGTATCTCATCCAAGCGGAGGATACACATCAGAGTGATTAGCTTGCACAGATGTCATGTTAAAAAAAATGAAAAAAAACAAATCCCCAAAAGTCCCATTCTCCTCCTCTTCCTCATCCTCATCTTCCTCAGACACTGACTCTGTGGGGTGCAACAGGTCTTCTTCTGCGCTCTCCTTACCGGCTGCATCAAAGCGACGCCCCTGCCTCTCAGCCTGATTAGTTGTTGGCCCTGTCAGCCGCCTGGAGGCCTACAACCGCCACCTCCCTCCCCTTATTTTCCTCTTGCCCCGCTGTATTCGTTTTCTCCAACGTTCTCCACATATCTGATCCCTCCCTGTTCTCATCTCATTTTCTTTCCTTTCATTTTTTTTTTATCCCTGCGTCGCTGTGCTTTGAAATTCGTCAGGGGTGAGGAGAGGATAACAAAAAGGAGTGAATGTGACTTTCTTTTAACTGTAGAGAGAGAGCGAGAGAAAAAAAAAAAAAGAACAAAGGGCACCAAAGGGAAAGGCACTGGAATAGCATCTCGGTACTATTCCTCTCCTGTCCTCGGCAGGAGTATTTAGATGTACAATGAGCTGCACAGTATCCAAACAAGCTTTACAATGGCCTCGACCTGTGCGTAACCCCCTTTTCGAAAAGGCAACAACACTTTTTTTTCCCAAGTACAATCACATTTCCCTACATTCGCTCAAAGCATTGTTGCGTTTTCACACAGACTTGGGTTAAAACACCAGACTAAGGTCATTGTAAAGCACTGCAATGGCGGAAACCGCATTTCCAGGGTCAACAACCACAACACCCTATCATTTTCACACCAGCAGAGCCAAATCCCAGATAATAAATATGTATCTCGCAGCAACACATTCCCCAGTTTACTTTGGTTAACTATGAAAAAAAAAGAAAAAGAAAAAGCCAGGGGGTGGAAAATAAGATATGAAACCCACAAACTCGTTTGTGTGTTTGTGTCCTCGTTATGAGGTGAGCCATCTGCTGCTGCCGCTGCTGCTCTTTAAATACCTACACGGTGATTGACGCCTGGCGTAGCTCTGATGCTCTGGAGCGCAATAAACAAGAGGCTTATAAGAATGGTTCACCCAAAACAAGGAAAATGAGAAAAACAAATTGACTTGAGAAAATGCACCTTTTATTGCTGTTTGGGACAAAATGCACACGTGCTGTCTCTCCAGGGATGTTTAAACATTTTGGTGAAGCTAAACAGACAGCTTTGTTGGAAGAAATTTGAAGAGAAAGTGACCTGATTCATCCACTTCCTTGCATCTTTATCCCCAATCCAGGATTTAGTCAAACTGATGAAGACGCATCATGTGAAACCCTCTGCTGCGTTTTGAGTGAACTGCCTCTTTCATGCAGGTGATTATCTGCAGAAAACTACTCATGTAGGTATGCAAAGAAACTTGAGTTCAGCACAGGAAGGATAATCCTGAGTGTGAAGCCGGCGCATTCAACAGCAGGCAAATATATTTATACACAAACAGACATAAGGAATACTGTACCAATTATCTCACCAACCTGGGGATGAGAATGAGGGCCGGATGGGGATTTCGGCTCAGGGTTTAGCTCTCTGCTTCGGGAAACAAAGGACGCTCTCTTGTCTTGTGAGAGAGCTGCTCAAATCCCGAATGATTCGAGAAGCAGATTTCGCACCTCTCTGTTTGTAGTGCGCTTGAACCGTGTTCCTGTGTGAGCGCATCCACGTCGGCACGCGTGTGCATGAATTATGCATGTTTGTCCGCAGCAAGCGTATCCCGAATATTCGCATATAAAAAAATAAAAAAAAACAAACAAAAAAAAATCTCGTTGCACTTTTTCTCACGCCTCGTAAGAAACCTGCCATTTCCTTTGCAGCACACACACACACACACACACAAACACACTCGCTCACAGGAAGCCGTGGATCTTCTCTGGGAGATTGTGTTCTCACGCAGAGACAAGTATTGGATGGTGAGCAAACAGCCTGGCGAAGACAAAAGGCCTCGCAAAGTCGAGATAGAAAACTTAATTCTCATCTATTTTTCATGGAGACTCTTGTGCAGGCAGCCGAATGCTGCCGAGGGTTGCGGAGACGTCTGTCACACCCACCGCGAATTTTGTGGGGCGAGTCAGAAGTTTGGGAGTGCATTTTAAATCAGCGGCGGCGTCGTGGCGAAGAGGCGACGCCGAGCCGAGCGCATGTGCGAGTGAGAGTCTCAGAGGCAGAAAGTTTTTTTCCCCCCCGACTCAAAGTCACTTTTAGTTTGCAAACACGTCTTTAATGCTGTTATTGCCGCGAGCGGATTCACTTAAAGCTGCTACACGGAGCATTTCGACATCAATAAATCATTATCGCACATCAGGATAATTACCACGCTGCTCCGTTCCCTCCGAATGCGACAGGGCCGGGGTTAGGAGAGGAAATCTGTTTCACTGCTTTACAGGAGAGGTAGGGGGCGCCACCTTTCTTGAGGCTACGGTGTTTAGATTTTCTGGTGATGGAGGAAAACAGGTGTCTAAAATCATACGCTGACGGTTTCTACGTCTGCTCTCCGTTCTTGAACTTCTGATCTTATCTAGTGGAATGTCAGAGGCCTTGAAAAGTACGACAGAACGACGCTGACATTTGACCACATTCCCTTTGCCTGTTTCCCCTCCAGGGACAGAAACCTGCAGATAGTTCCTCCATTATTTCTGCAGGAAAAGCAAAAACCTGAGACTCTTCCACAAAAACCTGCACTGAGCCACTGGAATCGCTCTTTGACCTTTGACCTCTAATGCAGGGATTCTGTGGCAGGTGTTGACTTGAGTAATTTAAGACTTGAGTAAGCAATAACCTAACAGCAGCTTTAACTCACTTTTCTGCAGTAACCTAGTAAACAATATTTCATATCTGAGTTCTTACTTCTCGCCTCTTATGAAATAGAGCCTCCGAGCTGTGGAGTTTCTCCGTGGAAGCTCTCCAAGCGGCTCATAACTCCTCGGCTCCTCGCGGGTCGCCGCTGTAGCCGAGGCTAACACACTATGGCTTCTTCACTGAGGAATGCTGCGGTTTGCTTTCAGCTTCCTCGCGCTCTGGCCAAAAAACCCAGCGACTGTCCTTATTGTGAGTTATCGTGTCGCACAAGCTCACTGGGCCGATTGTCTGCTGCAGACAGACTGGTAAACACTTGTCAGAGATAAACATATTCTCACTCGGAGCAAAAACTCAATTAAGTGAGTCAGTCGATGGAATAAAACCATTTGCAAGCTTTTTGTTTTTATAAACAATTAATCAAGTACTTTTTTTTTATGTAAAAATATTTGCTAATATGTTTTTAATTACAGAATGTGATAATGAAGCAAATATGTAAATTTAATTTATGGACCAAATATGTAATCAACTGATTAACCCTCTGAACTCAAAACAGTTCCTAGATTTTATTTTATTTTTTCCTGCTCCTGTCACATTTTTACTCACTGTAGGCTCATTTTTACTGTCATATAAAGTCCTGGACACAAGTACAGAGAACTCACAATGTCTTTTGTGGATTATAATTTTTAACAAGTTTTACTGTTTTGTTTTTTTTGTTGTGAAATTTTGTTGCGCGACTGTTGGTTGCAGCTCAGTCGCTAATGGCACAGAATTTTTGCCTTTTACAGAAGTTGGTTCATGCAACTGGCTTATTTTGGGTGATTTTGTACACGAGACGTGTTAAGTAACGATAAAATACCACAATTTTAAGCTCGTACTTGGTTCACGGAATGGTACGCCACAGAAGAGTAGTTCAAAGGTTGTCCGAAATCCAGCAATTTTCTGTTTTGTTTTGTTTTTTTTTTACAATTTCTAGCTAATAAATGGTGTCATTTGCGATTATTTTCAAAATTAACATGCGCTTTAAAGGCACCAATGGGTCTTGGGGCTCAGAGGGTTAATCAGAAGAGTTGTATTATTATTATTATCTATTTTGCACAAGCGAACCAAGATGTACGTTTACTGCTGAAGTATCTAGTATGAGCCACACAATAATTATTGTTTAAAAAAATCAGGTGAATCATGTTATTTTGACATGTAAAGCTTCTGTTAAGCGTCCGCCTTATTTAAAATCTGACTTAAACACACAGTGTGCAGCTTCATCCAATTGGAATCTGTTTAAACAATAAGAAAAGACGCAGTTTGATGACACTGCAAAGTAGCGTGGGATCATTCTTGTAAACCACTGGGAGAGCAATGGAGGGAAGTTTTTAGTACTTTGTTATGTGATTTCATGGCGGTTTGTATCTGATGAAACTAATCTAGCAAACTGTTCTCTTATTTCTACCGATGACGTGTCAATCACAGGTACTTATTTCCCTTTTTTTTAATCACCCAAATTAAGTTTAACACATTTCACAACATTTGGGATGATGCAACACTCGTCTTTTTTTAGATATTTTAATGTGGAAATGTTAACACCTTCAATTGGATTACAGCGTGTAGAATATGATAGTAAAAGGCGGGTCTGCACCAAGATGGTCAACATGCTGAACAGCAGCAGCGTTGCGAGTTGCAGCCGACCAATCAGAATACAGAACACCAGTGTCACAGCGGTAACCCCTCGCTGTCTACTGTGACACAGTAGTTCTCCAAGTTAGCTAATTGCATGATGGCCTTTCACGCCCCTGATCTGCTATTATGGCGTGGCACGGTGTCAGGCGGCGGTCTGAGTGCACGGTTATGGAAGCATGTCATCAGGCTTTGGTTGGGAGCAGGTTTGGTCCTGCTTCAGCTTCGACGCTGCCAACAAGCTTTGAAAGTTCGCCAGCCAAAGCTAGTGTTTGGGTGTAGCTTAAGTACCTGACTGCTCAAAGCAAAAAGCATCAATCTTTCAGTGCGTTCTTTTTCCTCTCTCATACCAGACGTGACTCCCGACACGCTACGACTGAGAAACAGGCGCAAGAAAGTCGACCAGAAATCCACGGTCGGGTCGTCTGTATAATGACGCTCGTTCAAGACGCGTCGTGAATATCAATCCATCCTTCGCATTCCCAGAGAAGAAGTCCAGAAAAGACAGTGGTTAATTACAATAATGGTGTTAAGGAGACTCATCTCTTGCTAATGAGGCGGTAAGGGAGGTTACGTATTAAATGTTGATTGTGTTAAATGAGTTAAGTAGGGTGAAGGCAGCTCGTGGGGTGACGACAGAAAACAAAAAAGGAGGAAAACGGAATTATACAAACAGCTCTTGTATAACAGACGGAGAGGCTCTACGGGAAAACACACCAATGAAGTGATAAGTTCAGGGAAAAAAACGACTGTACATTAAGTTAGTAAGCTGATATGCACATTTTGTAGATTTGGGACTAGTTAACGCTCTGAACACCAAAACACAGCTGGTAGGTTTATAAAGGCTTATTATCTTTTGAAAAAAATCCCCAAAATTAAACCATTTATCAAGTAAAAACTGTACAAACAGAGGAACGTGTCAGACTTTCAGAACTACTTATCTGTGGCATGCAGTCCAAGAAAACGAAGAAATCTAAGGTGAAAATCACAAAATTTCATCAAAATAACTTTTCTTTTTAACGTGTCATTTGAAATTTCTATTGAAAAAAACAGATTCTATTTAAAAAAAATCTAATAAAACTAAAGATTCTGTGCTGTGAGCAACAGTCACGTGACAGAAATTCAGGAACTTTTCAGCCGAACTGCAGGAAGCGTTTCCTCAGATTAGAGAGGAGGCAAGTAATTAGGAATCTAAGTAGCAAATATCTATAGTAGGTTAAATTATACTTCCTTCCCAATAGTGGTCACATCTGTAGACACTTTGAAAAATATTGTATTAGTTAATTCCAGATTGGCTAAATTGTAAAATGTTCTATTTTCGCCATTGTTGTGCTGCTTCCACAGAGGTGCAGGACTTTAAAAGAAAAAAAAAAGGAGCCCAGAAACTGTTTGGAGTTCAGAGGGTTAAGAGTCATATAAACATCCATCATTAGAATTCCCATCTAACGCTCCAAAACAAACCAAAATGAATAAATCCTGTTGGTTAAACAAACGTGTAGATTAATCACAGCGGTGACCGAGTGCGCCACGGCCAACCAGTTTGTCTCGCAGACAGAAAAACACATTTGATTTAGGCATCAAGGCTTTTCCCTTTGACACAGACAGATGCACAATAAAAGGACAAATTATAAATAAAGAGCAATACTTCACAACAACAGTCAGTTTCCTTAGAGCAAAGCTGAACATCAAACTCAGTGAAACTCAGACTGTAACCTGCTGACTCTAAAGGACGATGCCTGCGTTTCCACCTGCAGGGCCATAATGAGGTTTACCAAGCCAGCAATTCACTCGTAATTATTATCATAATGTCAAAAGGAGGAGATTTTTTTCCAAGTATATGCGGAAACCAGGCTGTAAATGGCCTCGTTTAGTCCTGATACGGAAATCCCTGCTTGGCCCTGTTTGACACCAAAATGGGAAGCGCTAGAAAACCCTCCTTGGCACAAAACTGGGAAGCTGTAGGGAACTTTGAAGCGGCATAGGCCTCTAAGTCGAAGGCTCCAGGTTGCCATCTTCGGATAAATCTGTGTTTAACAACCGCTAAAGCCGGGACTCCATGAGGAAAGTGGCATTTAGCACCAATAATGAAAGCCTTGCAAAGCTGCATAATGAAAAACCACCGTAATGCTTGCTTAACCCTCCGAACCTCCGGCGGCAGGTTGGAAAGGGATGAAAAAAGGCAAGAAAATGAAAGAAAAATGACTGAAATAACGCCATTTATCAGAGCTAAAAACAGGAGGGGGGATAACTTCTCAACAAATCATGTTTTCTATCAGGAAGATTAACAAAATCTAAGCTTCACATTGTGATACTTCACCCAAATCACTTTATTCTACATGTCTAAATCAGAAAGTAGCCAAAAATAAACCAGATACAGGAAAAAAATCTGCTCTACTCTGCACAGCCGTGACACTATTTAGATGCTCATGCTCAAAAATTCAGGAACCTCTCAGTTGAACTGCAGGTTGTGTTAACACAAAGCAGAGAGGAGACACGTGTGGAATGGAATCAAAAAATGTAGTAAACGCCATTTAGATTCTATAAAAAGCAAGAAAGTCCACACTTTTCGGTGCAACTGTTGCAAACTCAGCTGAGAGCAACAAAAAATTTGGGGATTTTTTTGGTTGAACTGCAGGCTGTGTTTACACAAAGCTAAGAAAAGACACGTAGGGCGACAAATAAAAGAATGTAGCGGCAGTAAACACTAATGAGATTCTGCAAAAATAACAGCGATACAGGAGTGACTCAGCTGTGAGCAGCAGTACCTTCTGGGCTGAACTGCAGGTTGTGCAGATGGGTATAGAATCTAACCAAAAACCATCTTGTCGTGTTTTTTTCTGCTTCCATAGAGGTGCAGGACTTTATATTGCAGGATAAAAATGAGCCCACAGCGAGTAAAAATGTGACAGGAGCAAAAATAAAAAGCAGTTGGAGGTCAGAGGGTTAAGGACAGTGTCAGCGCTGGGTTTGAGCGCTCTGGTTTATGGGAGCTATGGCTGGGGAACACTGTGGTTGACCCTGCTGGTTCTTTTTTTTTTCCAGCTTCTTTTGGTGCTGTGTGGTAAACCTCTCGTTTGGCCTCGTTGACCCTGTTTGGCCCTGGAGTGGAAAGCAGGCTAGCGGTGGTACTTACCTTGGCCTTGCGCTGTCTGAGGGCACACAGAGACGAGAACGAAGCCCAGCAGGCAGAGACTCAGTCTGACTGAGAGCTGCATCGTGATACGAGCAGAACCGGAGGACACGACACACCTGTGCAGAGAGAGAGGAGGTAGAAGACGCATGAGGTGCAGGCAGGAGGAGAGGAGGTGCAAAAAGAAAGCAGCATAAAGTAGCAAAAAAGGGAGGAGAGGGGTTGCAAAATTGAGGCACTCAGATCTGGGTCAAATTCTGTGGATGCAAGTTGGAGTTAAACCCACAATTTCCTGCAAATACATCCAAACAGGGCCCTGTGATGACATTAACTCTGCAGGATTTGTTCCAATCCATTTCAAATAAAGCTTTCAGGTTGCTTTTGTAAACCAGCCTCCTTTTTTTTTTTTTTTTGCTATAAGGACACAATTTATGGTTCAAGCACATGTTCCTCCAACCCATGCAGCTGCACGGAGCTCGTCCCCTCCTCCCTGCAGAGGACCGAAGGTGCAGCGGGTTGACTCGAGAGGAACAACACGTGGAATACTGATTAAAAACATTTTAACTGCAATCTCAGAAAAGAAAAAGAAAAAAAAAAAGCATCTGTTTCCAACTAATGCTGCAGCCAACTTTTAATTGCATGCAATTTTAATTTATTTGTTGCCATGTCTGACTGCCACAACTTGGCATTTGCACCGTGGCAGGATGAAGGTATTAAAACCAGAGTTATGATGATGGGTCTCCAGAGAGCAGGAGGAGAAAAAAAAAAGAGAGAAAAGAAATGTAAACACCTGATTGTTTTTAAGATTCACATCACCAGCCTCTAAAACAGAATCCTTTTCCTATTTGCATCAACCGGATCAATCAGTAGTCAGGTGGCTGCTACACACAGTAGTAACAATCGGTTGTTGCGCATGAAAACAGCACCACGGTTCACCAAACACGGCGCCGCTGCCAAACCGCTCCGTGCTGACAGTAAATAAAAGCAAGTTTTTTTTTCTCCCCTCCTCTTAATTGGAATCAGCACAGGTGAGAGCCGCCATCAGCAGCAGGAGCAGCACGCGTGGAGCGACGTGGAGAAGGGAAGAAAAAAAAAAAAGGTTCCTCCAAGAGCTGCGTAAAATTTTTGGAGATGTTTTTTTTTTGCGCGCGTAAAGAGCAGCCGTACCTTCTCGGATCAGACGCTTCCAGGCTCCGCTGCTCTCCTCCGGACAGCTGTGCGACGCGCTCACTAGTCCCCCAAAAGCGACTCTGATCTACTCTGTTCACCAACTCTGCTCTGGAGACCTGCAGGCAAGTCTGCCACGATGAGACGCGGCAGCCCCGGTTAGGCGCTTCAAAATAAAATCCCACATCAGCCGGTGCACCCCGCTGAGTCCAGCCCTTCAGGACACACCTGCAGTCACGTCAGCCACAAAAGTAGAAATTAAAAAAAATCCTGCATTTCACAGATTTCTTTTTGTGTTTTTAAATTACCCCAAAATATTGACACATTAAAAAAAAAAAAGTCCACATGTAACATAAAGTACTTTTAAAATGACAACCTATTGTCTATTAAATATACATTTTTCGGTAACATTATATTTGAAAACTTATATTAGACTTGATATGATCTAATTTTAACAGCATGTTAATGTTTTTTGTTTAACAAAGATATTTTTCAAAGGTAAATGCGTTCATTTTTTAGGCGGGCTTGCCTTTTCAAAATAAAAGAAGCCAATGAAGTCAAATTGAAAAGATTTTTAGGTCAACTTGTCGAATGCTCGATAAGATTTAAATTTAAAAGTTCGTTGTCTAATGTATGATCTTTTTTTTGTTTGTTTGTTTTGTTTTGTTTTTTATTTCTTAAGATTTTCTTTAAAGGTAAATGCATTCATTTTGTAGGTGGACATTCCTTTTCAAAATAAAAGACGTCAAAGAGGTCAAATTTACAAGATTTTTAGGTAAACTTATCCAATGCTTGATAAAATCTAAATTTAACAGCTCTTTCTCGTTTTTATAATCTCTTCCTTAAGAATTTTTTGACCATTTTAAAGGGTAAATGCATTCATAAAGCGGTCACATTTCCAAGATTGTTCCATAAACATTTGTGAAACAGCTCATATTATCCTTGACATGATCTAATTTAATCAGTTCGTTAATGTATTTACAATCACAAGTATTTGTTAATTAAAGATAGTTTAACGATTTTTCAAGGATAAAAGCTTTAATTTTATAGGTGGGCAAACATTTTCAAAATAAAAAATGTCAATTTTACAAGATTGTTATGTAAACTTATTTTATTGGTTTAATATTGATCGTTCAACAATCCTCAGAAGCTAAATCCATTCGTTTTATAGGGGGGTATACTTTCAAACTGTTAGATTTACAAGTTTTTTTATGTACATGCTAAATGTAAAAACTGGTGTACAGAAAAAGATCAAAATTGAACAGCTTACTGTTGTACTTATAACCAGAATTATCTGTTTATTAAACATGGTTTGACAGTTTTTCAAGGGTAAACATTTTATAGGTGAGCATACATTTTCAAAATTAAAGACGTCAAATGAACAACATTCTGTAAACTGATCATATGTGAACTACATTTACCAGTTTATTGTTTTAAACAGAATACAAAGCAGGTGCTGAATGGTTTTACTCACTGTGCATCTGCAGCACACTCATTGTTATACTTTTAGGTTATAAATGCACTCAGCAATGTTTTTATTATTTTCCCAACTTTGCCTTTTAATATGTTAATTGTTATAAGTTTCTTATTATATTCTTATTAGCCACAAAAGACCCTAACAAACCCCTTTGTGGCAGGGGGAGCGCTAACGACTCACATAATGAGGTGGAGGAGTAACAACCCCCAATTGAAACTGAAACTCAAGTGTTAATGTCTCCTTAAGGACATAAGTATCTGGAACTCCCAACTAGTCAGTCAGAACTGATGAAGCCTCTTGGATGAAGGTGGAACGTCTTCAAGAAACTCAAGCAAGTTGATGAAGCTACCAGAATAACCATGACCCGAATAACTGAGAATCTTCACAGACATGTTTCTTATTTGTGTGCCTGCATCTTTTATTTTTCTATGATGTAAATGAGATGTCCACACTTGATTGTATTCCGAGTTAAAATAAAGCTTGAATGGAAAATGAGTGAATGGAAAATGTTGTTTGAGAGATTTGTGTTGGTTCTAGCAACATGTTTATCTCAAGACATGATCTGTGGAAGTAAATCAAATATCCATCCATCCAT
>NW_007578283.1:164412-170624 GCF_000690725.1 Stegastes partitus
TTACAGTTAAAAAAAAGTTAAAAACACAGTGAGACACGCTCCACTAACACTGACTCTTTATGAATACTACGATGCTGAAAGTGAATCTGCTTTAAACAGTCATTGATGACGTTATTTTAGATCCTTCACAAAAAGAAAAAAGGGAAATCCTGTAATTTAAAGATACACTTTTCAAAATATTAAGGTCAAGCATGTTAAACACTGTTAATTTTTTATGCTCTCTGGGACTTTTCCCAGCTCGGTGTTTTCACCATGTGCTCATTACAGTGTTTCATTCAGTTATTATCAGGCTGAATTCCTTCAGATATTTCAGCAACAAAGCTGCAGCTCCTGATGTGCAGGTGTCCTTATCTTGGCGATAGCTCCGTGAATGAATAATGTTCTTGTGTCTGCCGAAGGTGAGGGTTAAGTTTCTCCAGTTATTATGAGTTTGTTTGCCGAGCGTGTAGCCTTTAACAGTAGAAATCGAGGTCTCTGAAGTCTCCTGTATTATCATAGTCATAAATATTTAACAGCCACGTTCTGTGTTCCCTTCAGATGTGGAGTTTCACGGCTCCCAAACTGCAGCTTGAATAAACAGAGTGTCTCCCTGAGTTTTCTTCAAGCAGGAGTTCATGTTGAAAGTGTGTGTGTGTTTCTTTTTTTTTTTCTAACGCACCTCAGCAGTGACAAATCTCAGTAGTGGTTAATTTCATTTAATCTGCATTGGCATCGCTGCAAGTACATAAAAATATAAGGACTTCAGATGTTTGCAGAGCTGATTGTTGACTGAAAGGCTCATTTAAAGATGATTTTGGTTAAAAGCCTTTTAAAAATAAAAGCACATCACACACAAAAAAGGCACAATTTAAGCTCATTCTTGGCGCTGAGGAGCATCAGACACCTTCCTGCAGCTGGCGTGAAATCACATCACATATCATGAGCTGTTAAAGTTATGACTCATCTCAAATTCTCGGCTTGCAGAAAGTGTTTTTTTTTTTTTGAAGCAGGCTAATTTCTCATGCCAACATTTCTCTGTCTCTGTATTGACAAACCAGAGAGCTTTATTAAAGGGCCAAACCAGGAGATTCAAATGATGTTTCTGTTTCTGCTGAAACTGAGAATGTGACCCGGTTCACCTGCAGAGCCGCAGATAGAGTCGCAGCATGCCTCGATCGGGAGCGAAGGGAAGATAATGATGGTGCGAGTCGCCACAGAGGGCAGAGACGGTTCCACGAATGAAGGAAGACGACAGGGTGCCGTCCACCGATCTAAGGAGAAGAAATGAGCGCGTTAAAGTGTGTCGCACGCTCCATCCTGGACGCATTAATGTACACGTTACACCTGAGACTCCCAGGATGCAATGCAATCTGCAGTTATCTCATACCAGAGGAAATGCAGCTGAAGTGACATTATCTTTCCGAAGTACATCTGCACTGTAAAAACCTAAATAGATCAATAAAAATGTAGAAAAAGAATAATATTACTGGAGCGAGAGCACCAAAAAAAAAACCCCACAAAAAATAATATCTTGCCCTAAATTAAAGTATATGTTGTAGCTGTCATTTTACATGTTTGTTTGTTTTAATGTTTATTTTATCAATTACAAAACAATATAATTACTCATAATTGTAGGTGTAGGACCAACAGATTAAAAAACTCTCTTGTCCTTACAGTGACTTAAACAGTCCTGTGTGATTTTACAGCATTTTATTAGTTTCAATTTAATTGATTTCATTTTTCCCCCATTTTTTGTCCATGAGTGATGTTTTTATGAATTTATTCAGTTTAGTTTTTTTCATTTCATTGTACCATCTTTTTAAAAAAAAATAAAAAATCTATGGCTGATGATGATTTATTAATTTATTCTATTTTATTTCATTTTATCCTCATTTTGTTGTCTATGACTAATGATTTTCTGAATGTATTTTTATTTTATTTCATTTCATTAATGTTTTTTTTTTTTAAATTTAATTTCCCATTTAAAAAGTGAACATTAACCGGTCACAGTCAGATTTTGTGCATTTGGAGTATTTTTATTTTTATTTTATTTTCTGTTTTTTATAATTTCAGTGATGTTTCCACACATTTCAAAATCCGTAAAACAAAAAACAAACAGAAAACTATCTGCTGAATAAAAAAAATGCAAACTCTGTAATATTTAAGTTTAAAATAAGTTTTACTTCCGTTGTATTAAATGTAGAATGTTTCCTCCTAATAGACAAAAACCATCTACTTAAATCAGTTCATTCTGAAGCAGTTCCTAAAGTCAGACAGACTTTCCACATCATTAAACTGAATTTTTAAAATTATTATTTCAATCCAGCTTCCATCTTTAATTGTATTTATGCCAGAATGAAGGCCCTACAAGCAACATTTAATCGTTTGTCATCAGTCAGAGCCTTTAAAAGCAAACAAATTCCGTTTCATGCTGCCCTGTAGCTCTTAAAATATCTTTAATTATTGGTGGTGATAAACTCTAAATGTCATTTGATGAGTTTGCTGAGGACAGCTCTGTTCAGAGACCAGAGGCTGTGCTGCCTGATGTCTGGTGGAGCTGCAGGTGGACGGCTTCTGGCAGCAGGAGGCAGCGCTGAGCTTCTCACACTGAACATGAGCTGCTTATCATTCCTAAAAATGAGAACTAAAGGAAACGTATCTCTTCTGTTTCACCTCCCAAAGTCATGCTCTTAAACAAGGAGTCGGAGTTTTGTTTGATCCAGTTTCCTGGTTAAAAGTAACATTAAAAAGCAGTTTCACCCGTTAAATTCAGGTGAACCGAAGCAGAGAAGGAGATCAGTTTGACCTCTGAGTGTCCGGGTGTCCATGTGTTCAGCACAAACACAAGTCAGGAGATCTGAATATACAATAGAAATCAAACAAGCAAACAAAAAATCCTTTAAATAAACAAAAAAACAGCAAAGGTACAGGAAAAAGTACATCGAAAAAAGATGTGAAAATAAGTACGAATATATGAAAAATATTGATTTTTTTTTTAAAAAAAAGCTGATTTAAAAATGGTAAAACTGTGTAATTTTATAAAAATATACAGCAACGTTTTTTTTTTGTTTTTTTTTAAATTGTATTGGTACGTCTTGCTGTTAAAAAACAAAACAAATCAAGATTTTTCTGTATAATATTAATATTAATACAATTACAATAATAAACAACCTCATGTAAAATACCATTAAAAACCTGTAATTGTGAAACACCGTCGCATGAATTTCTGCCTTAAAATTTTTTTTCTATATTTTTGAAATACACAAAATGTCAATAAAATGACAAAAACATACTCTGAATTTATGGATTTATTTTTAAAGATAACTGAATGTGATGATTTAATTATATTGACATTAAAAGATTGCTGTCATACATTTGTAAATTACAGCAATTTCAGAAAATGTTCCTTTTTTATTATTGAATGGATGAAAACACTGATTAAGTTTTCACCTATAATTAATGGTAATCTGTCAAAATGCAGTTTTATTGACCTAATATATACTACAGGTAGTTCATTGTTTCTACGTTACTTTAAAAAAACACTTGACCTTGTGTAAAGTTAAGGCTAGAAAACGTCTTAACTATAGAAAAAGTACTGCATTTTTATGAGATAGTTATTTTCTCTTATTTTATTTGAATTTAATCTTATTTATTTATTTATTTCTAACAGTGTAAAAAAGGATCAGATGCTTTACTTGAGCTAACAGACAGTCTGGAGAACCAGCCACTCATCCAGTCACAAACCAGAAGCTGCTCAGTCCAACCACAGTGTTGCTCAAAGGCACTTAGGCTGACGTTTTGGTTTTTCTTTCTTTCTTTCTGCATCACATTTTTCTCATCTGCTCTTCTGAATTCAACACCCTCACTGCAGCAGCTCAACTTGTTTACATTCCATCTTTCCAGCCGTCCACCACAATCACAGCACCACGAGGTGACGCCGGCGTTGAAGTCGCAGCGACTGAAATCGTTGTTGAAGCTCACTTTTACGGCCCCAACCGCAGAGCTGAGCGCCATTTCATCTCTATCACTGGGAGCTGTCAACAAATCTGTCAGGATCTGAGCACCGAGGCCCCCACTACAATAGTCTGTCATCTTAACAGTTTTTTTTTTTTTTCCCTCTCTGGGATCCACATTCGCTTAATTTTATTTACCATTGCTGAAAGTAATTTGCTATCTTGAGATATATTCTTTGAAAGAATGGCAGTAAAATCTGTCATTGCTGTCAAAGCAATTCTGTTAAATCCACATTTGCATGATGTCGTCGCTGCTTGAAAACCCTCCTTTAACCTTCCCCGCCCGTCCCCCATTTGCATTTTCTCTTCATTATGACAGTGAATTTATTAAGCCGAATCAATAATAGATCAAAGCTTGACCTTTCCAGAAAGCACCAGAAGAACCAGGATGATTTCCATCAGATTGAAAAACGTGATGAATTATAATAACTCATTATTCCTCTCGCAGGACAGTTTTTTTTCATATGAAGGTGCTGCTTTTCTAAACTGTTGTGATTTCTGTCAGGAGCTGTGTTTAAACCGGTTTCCACTGAAGTCTGTGATGTGTTGACCTGGTGGAGACCGCCATCTGTTAGGACTTCTAGTTCCTGAGGTGTCATCAGTGTTATTGCTCTCTAATGGCTTGTAATGGCTCGTTGTCTGGGGAGGGTGTTTGGAAAGGGAACCAAATGCAGATATTAAAAATACAACAGTTAAGTTTTAAATAAAAAAAATAAAAAATAAAAGCTGCCACTTAAAACATTACAGAACAGATAAATCAGAAGTTGGCAAAGATCACCCCCCAAAAAGTCCAAAAAGGCATCAAAATGAAGCAAGAAAAAAAAAAAAAGAAACACAAAAAGTTTGAACAAACTCAACGTACAAACCAGAGTCAACTGATGAATCCAGGTAGAACTCAGGCAGGTAAACAGGAAGTCAAACAGGAAGGCAGCAAACAGGATGAACTGTTAAAGACTGACATAAAGGCAAGAGCTTTTATACATTTATAAACGGACTGGGTTGAGAGGACACAGTAAAAATCAGGGGTGATACCAAAAAGAGGAGGGAAACAGAGAAAGGGAGGGAGTAAAACAGTTGGAGACACACTAGGATGGAGATCTTTTCAAAATAAAACAGGAAACAAAACTACAACTGAGACCAAGATGCTCATTTTACATTTGGCTGGTTGAAGATTTCTGATGGAATCTAATAGGTTTACTTGAAGTCTGTGATAGTTTCAGATGGTTTTCAGNAAAGAAGTTGGGATTTTGATTTGTGCACAAAAAGACTTAAAGTTTTGCGTTTTACAAACTTTTTAGACCGGTGAGCAAGTCCTGTGAGAGTCTGAGAGGGACATTTTTCATGGTGAAGTCTGTATTTACAGGCTTTTATTTTGTGGAAGCTTATTAAAATGTGCATTTTCAGCTGTACATTGGTGATTTTTACATGAATATAAAGCAGAAAACGCCAGTTTTGACCTCGCCTCGGTGAGTTAATCCGGCCGGCCTCTCTTTAAATCTGAAGGCCAGCCTGCCTGCCTTCCCATCCGGCTGCTGCTGTCTCTGCACAGCTTCACTCCGCTGCTGTTTGGTTCTTCTCAGTTGAGACTTGCAGCGGACTGATGGGTGTTTCCCGCTTCATTCACCATCCACCCCTGCAGCTATTCATTCCTTTTACCTGCTTTAATGCGAGGCGAGGCAGCAGAAAAATGCGTTTGAGCGGCAGCCTGGCTGAGGGATAAAATGTGTATTTTGTGCGGCCCGCGGCTGTGTGCTGAGAGGCTCCCTGGGGCCTCCAGTTAATGTGCCACTTTGTGTTTAGGCCGGGTTGTAAATCTTAAACTGGAGCGAGGATGGAAACACTTCAGCGAACAGAAAACTTCATTTCAAGTTCATTGTTGGAGATAGAAACGGTCCAACAGGCGTGGAACACCTGTAAGCGCCAAATCAGAATGGAAGTATTTCATTTTTTGGAAATTTTCTTGTTTACACCTTCATCTGTGCAAATAAATACAATAACATGTAGAGTCACACTGTAAAAAAGTTGTAAAATATGGTGAAAAAAAAGGCAGGAAAATGGTGCACAAAAATATATGTTACTGCCTGTACATCAGATACAGCATATAGCAGTTGATGTTAATTTACTTCTTGTAATTTAGTAAAAAACAACCTTTAAAAGTTGCTCTGACAGGACAGCAGCCACCTTTAAATGACATTAAGATCATGGAAGCTTACAGATTAT
>NW_007578283.1:179591-197738 GCF_000690725.1 Stegastes partitus
AACATCCAAGGAACACAGACAAAGTGGCAGCTAGAAAGCAGTCAAAAAAGGTAGGAAATATGCCGAAAGTGAGCTAACAACACAAAAACAGGAACCGAAACTACAACAAAACCCCCCCAAACTATTACAGTCCTCGTTCAGGCTGCTTTCTGATTTGGTTTGGTTTGTGTAGACACACAAATAACAGTATTTTCAAATAGCTTTTATTGCACAACGTTGTTGAAATCTGCAGTGAAACCCCCCCCTCTGCCTTGTCCATAGTCAGCCTGTGTTTGCATTGAATGTGTCTCTACAAGCTCAGAGTGGAAACCGCTCACCTGGAATTCTCCAAAATCCCCTGGAATCTTCAGGAATGCCGCTCCGTCCCGCTTACCGCCGAGAAGAGAGGATGTGATTGCTGCAGGAGAGAAAGTGCGACCGGTGAGGAGTGAGCGGAGGCGACTGGCGGCGGACAAGACAAGCACACTTTTCAAACTGTCAGCAAAAATTTGCAGCGATGAAAGTTTCAAGTGAGTTTTTCATAACCTGAAAGTGAAGCAGCTCGTGTTCCTCCACTTGACCCGCCGTAGCATCTCCTCCTCTTCTGCAGCAGTTTATATTCTTGAACCTCACACATGAACTCTGTGACCTTTTTTTACAAACTGGTTGTAGCCATAAATCTGTGCGCTGACAGGTGAGAATGTCTGTAAATACTGTAATTTTCTAATTTCAAAGAGTGAAAGTTGCAGGTAAAAGCCAAGTTCAAGAGTTCAGCAATGACCCAACATGATATTAGTGAGGAGGTGAAGCTTTTTTAGCTAGGTAGTTGAAACCAGAAGTTTACACACAGAAACTTTTGTCTCTCACTGTCTGACATTGAATCAGTCTAAACTTTTCCTGTTTTAGGTCAGTTAGGATTACAAAATGATTTATATTTCCTAAATGTCAGAATAATGAGAGAGAGAGAAGGGATTTTTTTTTTTTATTACTTTCTTCAAAGTCAGAAGTTTACATACACTAAGATTACTATACTTTCAAACTATGTGGGAAAGCCCAGGTGATGATGTCATGACTTAGGAAGCTTTTGATAGGCTAACTGACACCATTTGAGTTAATTGGAGGCACACCTGTGGATGTACTTTAAAACACAAACGGCTTCCTTTAGGGACACCATGGAAAGAAATCAGCCAAGATATCAGGAGGAGAATTGTGGACCTCCACTAGTCGTTCATTCTTGGGTACAATTTCCAGATGCCTGAAGGTTCCACGTTCATCTGTTCAAACTACTATATTCAAATATAAACACCATGGGAATGTCCAGCCATCATACCGCTCAGGAAGGAGACTGTGTCCCAGAGATGAATATGTTTTGGTGTGAAATATTTGTATCAACCCCAGAAGTTCTGGCCAAAACAAAAGCAAAAGAACTTGTGAAGATGCTGCTGAAGCTGGTGTCATTATCCACAGTGAAATGAGTCCTGTACCGACATGGGCTGAAAGGCTACTCAGAGGAAGAAGACATTAACCCAAAAGCAACAGAAAAAAGACAGATTACAGTTTGTAAATGCACACAGGGACAAGACCTTAATGTCTGGAGACATGTCCTGATGGTCTGATGAAACTAAAACTGAACTGTTTGGCCATAATGACCATCGTTACATTCAGAGGAAAAAGGGGGAAGCTTTCAACCCTGAGAACACCATCCCAACTGTGAAGCACGGGGGTGGCAGCATCATGCTGTGGTTGTGTTTCGCTGCAGGAGGGACTGGTGCACTTCACAAAATAGATGACATCATGAGGAAAGAACATTATGTGGAAATATTGAAGCAACATCTCAGTGCATCAGCCAGGAAGTTAAAGCTTGGGCACTAATAGGTCTTCAAATGGACAATGACCTTAAGCATACTGCCAAATCAGTTGCTAAATTAAAGTTAAAGTGGCTTCAGGACAACAAAGTTAGTGGGTTCGGAGTGGCCGTCACAAAGCCCTGATCTCAATCCCATAGAAGATTTGTAGGTAGAGCTGAAAAAGTGTGTGTGAGCAAGGCGGCCAACAAACCTGACTCAGTCACACCAGTTCTGTCAGGAGGAATGGGCCAAAACTCTATCAAACTATTGTGAGAAGCTTGTGGAAGGAAACCCAAAACATTTGACCCAAGTCATACAGTTAAAAGCTAAGGAAATGTATGTAAATGTCAGACTTTAAAGAAAATAATACAAAATTCTCAAAGAAATTCTCTCTGTCATTATTCTGGCATTTAGCAAACAGAAATAATTTTGGTAATCCTAACTGACCTAAAACAGGAAAGGTTTAGTCTGATTTATTGTCAGATGGTGAGAACAAAAAGGTTTTGTGTCTTTTTATACGGTGTATGTAAACTTCTGGTTTCAACTGTATATCATGCAATTTCAATGTTCACCTACAACAAAGCATAAATAAAACCAGAATAAATCACAATATGAAACACAACATAGTGAGAGACAAAAATAAAAGATAGAAGACAGGGATGGAAGTCTGTAAAAAGACAGATAAAACACAGTTTTCTTTTAGGAACTGCTTTTTAAAGAGCGAACAAATCTGATAAATTGAAATGATTCCAGAGGGTTATTAGAACAACGAAGCTGGGATCATCTTTACTGGAGCGAGGAATGGATAAAACTGTGAAAGTGAAATGAGAACATGAAAAAATGATCCAAGAGGCAAAGTCATCGACACGAAGCCAATCAATGGAGGGATGCAGGAACAGGCGAAGTTTGCTCTGTTAAAAAAATAAAAAAATAAAAAATGTACAAAGAGGTGCAAAACAACAAGAAAAGAAAACTAGATGCAAAATACAAAAACACACAAATTTACCATTAAAAAAATGCAACATCACAGCAGAGATAAGAAAAATCACCACAAAGGAATAAAAAAATGACTAAAGAAAATGCAGAACAACTACCAGAATTTAGAAATGACCACAAACAAGTGCAAAAAAGAAAAATCGATACAAAACAACAACAAAAAGACAAAGATTTACCAGAAAAAAATGCAGGAAAATGACCACAGAAAGATGAAAAATGACCAAAAGGACATCCAGATAGTAGTGACACACCAGCAAATCAGTGCTGCATTTCCATAAATTTGCAAGACTTATAAGAGACAGACTGGAAATGGACGTAGGTAATATGGCCGAACCTCCAAAAATATAGGATCCAGCTTTTCTCAGAATTTTACGTGATCTTTCATTAGATCATTGCTGGGAAATATTCACATCATTCAGACTCCTCCGTCTGCAAACAAAGCTGTCTGTTGTAAATGTGTAGCTGAACCAGTCCAGATCTTGATCTTTAAATAAAGTGTGAAAGGTGGAAAGAAAAGTCAAAGCAGTCCAGCAGAGCAGAGGCGACGGTCTGCTGGATCAATGTGAGCAGCAGAAACACAGACACACTCAGGTGCTGCCACCACCAGGTCCAACTGCAAACTGCAGCGTCAGTGACCAGTGGACTCAAGTCTTCAATCAAATTTAGAACATCACTCTCCTTCTCTGGTCTTAGTAAACACACAGCAGCAGCAGGAGGATGCTACAGGTTCCAGACTGAAACTGGGACAGAGTGCCGTTTAGTCGCCTGCTACAGGTGACTTCATCAGTTATTTCAGTCTCCTGACACCTCATTTTAATCACAATCTGCATCTCAGCTGCTGCACAGATTCACAGATTCTCTGCAGAGAAATCATAGAGGAGAGCTCAGGATAAATCCAGAACCGCTTGAGCTGTCGACTTTCAGCAAATATTGCTGATTCAGGACAATTTTGTTTCTGGGCACATTAAGTACATTATTACAGAGGGTTTTAAGTTGTACTGCTTTCGGAACCCTTTGAATTATTTTTTTTTTTAAATCACCAACATTGTATCATTTATAAGAGCCAGAAACTGAAAAAACACAGAAAAATCTGATTTTAACTTTTTTTTTTTTTTACAGTCCTTGAACTATACATTGTTGTTCCATCTGGGAAACTAACCAAACACCTCCTTAAATCCACAATATTTCATCAAAATCACTTTATTCTACATGTTGCATAAAACGAAATTACAAAAATGAAATACTTCTGTGAAAAACTAATAATTCTGTGATGTTCAGCACAGCCACGAGGCCTTTAGTGTCTCAGCTGTGACCAACACGACAAACATTCGACGAAACTGGGGCTGAACTGTAGGCTTTGTTTCCACTGAGTCGATATGCAACAAGTATGGAAACAAATTAAAAATGTAAATTGTAAAATAGCTATAACAGTCACCATTTTTTTCCCCCAGCGTTGCAAAAATGTCTATTAAAAAAAAACCAAAAAAAAACAAAAACATCCTGAATCATGAATTAAATACAAATAATAAGTATTTAAAAAGCGTCTGCCACTGAAGTGTCTTTGGGCATAAGCCGGTATAATGGGGTGCTGTATTATTGTTCTTTTGTATTTTACAATTGCTTCAGGTGAAATCTTTCTCTTGAAATTTATTTTAAATGTTTTATCAGCCAACTCACCAAAAGAGTTTTGATTTCTGCAATAGAAATATAGCAAAATGAGAATCCTCTGGCTTCTCTCAACTAGAATCTGCCTGTTTAGATTAAAGTTCTGATCTAACTCTGGGAAATGCAACCTTTAGCCAGAAACCATCTCTGATTTCTGCACGATCTACATCTGCTGACCACAGCGTCAACAGTTTTGACTAGAACTATTGTCTGCCTGCCTTAAAGGAGGAAAACATCAGCCAGCAATTGATCAATCAAGTCTTTATTTATATTTTATTTGTATTTAACCTAAGAAATGTAGCTTTCAGAAGGATCACAATCAAACAAATACAAATAATTACAGGTGAAGGAGGTAAAGATAATCTTAAAGCAAGCAATTAAAAAGGGATTATAAGTAAGAGTAATACATGTAAAATTGAATTAAAGTTTTAAATATTGATGATAAGCCACTAATCGGCTTATTGTCTGCTTGATATTCCGTATTGCACTTCAAGGGAAGAAAAACTTGTCTTTTAATATTTAGTCTCTCAATAAAATCCTCAGTACGCAGCATTTTAAAAGCATAACTCTTCGAACCGCCTGTATGAAGACCAGCATTAAAGATGCAGGAGGAGCCGAGCGACTCGCCGAGAATCACCCTGCAGAGAGCAAAACGCTGCCTGCTGAGAGACTACGCGCAAACACACACTCTCAGTTATAAAACACATGACGAGGTACAAAAAGAAAAAGAGACACTATAGAGAGGCGTGAAAACAAAACACTTCAGTTGCAGTGTGTCTGAGTCGCTGATCTTCCTCACACTTCCTGACTTCTTTCTGGGAATCGGTGGATGGAAAGGTAAACAGTCAGAGGGAGGAGCTGGAGGGGGATTGTGTTTCCAGGCATGTGTGTGTGTGTGTGTGTGTGTGTGCAGGTGTGTTTAAATGCTCGTGTGATGGATGCAGGTAATGTGTTTGTGTGCACACGGGGGTGAAAAGTCCAAACTAGAGAAGGAAACAACACCTGGTGGGATGACGTCAACATCGTGATCACTTCCAGAGGCCTGTGCGTTAACGCAAGTTCAACATATCCAGACTTTCTTTGTGTTAGCCAGCTTAACAAAAAACCCAGTCGGAGATGGTGGCTCGCAACTTTCTTTGTTAGCCCAGGTGTTCTTTCAACTTTGTGTGCATTAAATGGGGCATTTAAATGCATCATGCAACACTTCTTCTGCACAAAATGGACCAGTTGTGTTTAGTCAGCATTTTGTTTAAATGGAGAGCAACAAGAAATAGAAAAAGTGCTGCTACTGCAAACTATACAAGACAGGAATGCTGGTAGAAACTGTGTTAATTGGAAGTTAATATATTTATTTCTGACTGACAGCTGCACATTATAGCTGTCAAACTTTGTATATTAAAGTATGAAATTGTATTTAAGTGCCTCTAGGTCTGACACCGTCCGATAGTGTTGGATGTTGTTTTAATGTTTGGCCAAAATCAAAGTGAAATCATGTTATTGCTTAAATCTGCTCATCCATTTTCTAATCTGTGTTCTATGTGTTTAAATGGATTTGGAAGCAAATCAGGACCAAACACAAAAACATATTTATGCGATTTCTGCATCACTAACCGAACATGCAGGTTCCCATGGCAACACAACTCATACAGCGTTACTGTGCGGTAATATTAGCAACATACAGCTCAACAGGTCTGCAGATACATCCCATCCCCTCAGCTGAGAATCTGTGTTGCTCATAGAGAATCATCAGGAAACGAGTTAGTCAACGGGAGACGCTTCTTAGAGTCAATTTGAATCCAAAACTCTAAATACAGGCTTGCGCTGCAGCATCAGTTGTCATGGTGATCAAGCTGGTTAAAAGAGAGCCACCACTGTGACACTGAAAACTTTAAGTTCAACATACCTTGCTAACCCACTCATCCCACTTTGTAGTACAGCCCTCTGGGTTAGTTTAGAACAAAACACGATGCAGCTGTTACTCAAAACACCTTAAAACGAACACCTTCAGCACTTTAACATGTACATTTTGTCTTGTTTGTCGTCATTTCTGAGGATTTTGGGAGCTTCTTTTCTGTCAGAAACACTTGCTGCCAGCATATACCTATTCAAAAAGCATTCTTCAAAACAAAATGCAAAACATTTCGGAAAAAACTTGTAGGAAAGAAATTGAAAAACTGGGTACGTGGCAGGAACGTCCAAGTCGGACCTTTTCTGTTTCCTTTGTGGTGTTGCATCCAGCAGCTTCATTGTAATTACTGGAGATAACTGTAGTTGTATGTAGGAAATATAATAAGGTAGGTTTGTTATGTTTATGGTGAATCTGACATTGTTGAAGATGATGTTAGAGAGGAGAAGACTGTTACTTGACAAGAATGTCACGTGGGCAGAACAAAAATAGTGCCAACCAGTGCTGTCTTCAAGCAGTTGACTGGTCTGCATGTTATGCACACAAACAACAACACTATTGGATTCCTACACAGCATTGACAAATTCTACTCTCAGTCCATTTCTGAGGGTCAACCCCGACTCTAGATTGCCTTCAGTCAACTACTCTGAAAACAATTTAAAAACAGAAGGATCATTCTTAACAGCGTTTCCCTCCTGTTTCGTTGTTGTGTCTTCGCAGTCCGTTGAGGAAAACCGTGACACATACACATATTAAATTAAAAGCAGAACACTCGATCCAGCTGGATTTCTGTCGCTCCTCACTGTTCGGTCTCCTCCATAACTTCCATCACCACAGTTCTGGGTCCTCTGAGGATCAGGTGGCTGACAGTGCGATAGTCCAGATCGAGAACATTGACACCGTTGACTGAAACTAAAAACTGGCAAACCTGAATGTAAGGAAAAGAGCAAAATTACACCATTTATCAGAGTCAAAAACAGAAGGCATGGTTGGATTTTCAACCTCAGGTGTTTCTTGAACTAATCAGGTGTGTGTTTGCCAAATCTAAGTTGAAATCTAAGCATGAAGTCTTGATATTTCATTGTTTTCCGCACATGTCTTTGAAAATTTTGCACCATTTTCTGTATAAAACATGAAAGTTCCACAAAACGTCAGGAACTATTCAGTTGAAGTGCAGGCTGTGTTTACACATAGAAAATGAGAGACAAATATAAAAAGCCTATTAGAGCAACCAAGACCGAAAAAAAACTTTACTGATAAAATAAATGACAAAAAGGGCATACAGAGGAACAAGTTTTTGGTAGATACATTCAGCATGGTGAAATATTCTTCTCGAGTTTATGCAAAGTAGTGTGTAAATGTCCAGCTTATAGGGAATGTAAGAATTGTAAAAGAAAAACAAAGCAAGATCTCTGTAGTATGTTGAGACTTTTTTTTTTCAAGTGTTGGTATCACTTGTGGGTACTTAAAAAGACACTATATTGTGAAGATTCATGGCACTACAACTGTGTCATATTCCAAAGTAGACATTTCTAGGTTCTCTCTACTTCTAGCCATGGTTGTACTGTTTCAACAGAGGTGCAGGGCTACAGTGAGAAAAAAAATGTGGCAGAAATTTCTTTTAAAAACACTCTGTAACCCTTTGTACCACTGTCGGGGTACAGAGGGTTAAACCTGAACTAACTGATAAAAGAAAAAAAACCCAAAAATCTAAAAACACAACAACTGACATGATGATTGTGAACATAAAACTGCTCATTTCCCTGCAAAAAAAGGTCTCAAAACCTAATTTTGCTCCTTCTAGGCGGATAAATACAGTAGTTTACTCACTGTACCTACCTTCATCCCTGCAGCAGCAGCTGGACCGCAGGGCTCCACAGCCTGGATGTGACATGGCCGGTTTCCTCTGACCACAAACCCCCAACCGACCGCATCACCCACAATCTGCAGACGCACAGACTTCAGTCAGACAATAATCTGGCATAAAAAAAAAACAAATTAAAAAAAAAGACAATAATTCCCTAATAGATCTTTATGATGCAGTGGTTTTTAATGACGACTCATCAGTGCTTCCGAACACTATTTTTGTAAATTTCAACCCTTGTTTTATAACCTTTGAGTTTCCAGAGGTGGCGGATTCAATTATAAAGTAGGCTAAACTTATGCAAATGAGGCATTAACGAGACCAAGATACGTCTCTCAAAATACACCATGATGCTACCAGAATGCACTGGATGGTTGTTTACATACACAATAAATGGGAAACACCATAAAGCTGCATTCAAGACAATGGAAGGGTCACAGTCCAATGATGATATTTTATACTATAACATTTGTTTTGCCTCAGCTATGACAAAGGGCCCTCCACTTCCATGCATATAAGGCGGGAACACTTCTTTATTTTTCATAGCTTTAGGGCAGCGAGTTCAATTTTTTTTGTATCGTTTCCATGGCAATGCATCCATTAATTTGGGATATGAGGCTTCTGAAGGAGCGCTAAAGAAAGGGCTTTTTCTGTTTGGCTGTTGAGCTTAAATATCAGCAAACATTCTCAGAAACAACTTAAAATTTAAAAAAAAAGAAAGAAAAAGGCTTTCCAGTGTGTAAACTGTTGAACTGCCAACATACTGTGAAGGTTTTCTTGATGTAGGGTCCTCCTGGTTGTTGCAGCTCCTCTGTGCTTACTGGTCTCTTCAGGACTGAACATATAACACAAGCAAAATGATAAATGTCACTGAGGTGGAAAGAATGCAGAAAGTGGGATCAGTAAAGTTCGAAATGTGCACTTTCGAAGACTTTTTTTTAATAGGACAATAAGATATTACAAATGTCTGACTTCTACTTTTACATTAAAACGTGTCTTAAAATGCAACTAATTCTGACTTTATTGGAGATTTAATATAACTACCTGCAACAAATGGTGGGAAAGTGGGAACACCATTGCAAAACTGACTGAATTCAATTCAAAATGATCGTCAGCTCAGCTCTTTACATCAGATTTAATTCTTCCTCCACTTCATCCAGGTTGCCATGTCTCATTGTCTTGACTTTCAATGTAATACAACCTGACAGCTGCACTGAAAACACCTAAACAACATCTCTTAAACAAGCTCTTTTACCTGATTTGGGGTTGGAGAGCACCAGGGAGGAGGAAGAGGAGGAGCTGGGGATGCCGGCTCCTCTCCTGGTATATATGCTTCCATCACTGCTGCTCCTCAGTCGGGCTCTACCCTGACTACCACATCCTCCACCTGGGACTGCCTTCACATCCTTCGAAGGGGCGACTGAAGGACATGGAGAAGTTTTCATGAGTACAATGCTGATTACATCTCATGTCAATAGTCAAGACAAGTGCCCCCCGCCCCCTCCTCCAGGTGGAAGACACTGACCCAAGACAGAACCAAACTGCTGACACTGAAGCAATCGGATGGAAGCTGTCAATAAATGGAATTAGTGTTGAACTCTTTCAATTCAAATTCCAAGAATTCCGTTCAGACTTGCCTTGATAAGATGAGGCGCTTCTTTAAATAGCAGAGATAAGAAAGACAAACAGCCTCTGCAGGTATGTGACCAGCATCTGTCTGCGAGATTACGACAAAACTAACAAGCTGGATTTTTTGAAACTTGGTGAAGAAGTGGAACGTTAGCAAAGGAAGAACCTGTTGCATTTTGGCGTGAATCTGCATCATTTTCGTTTAAATCTGTGAGGTAGCGCATTGGTCTTGATGTATGATGTCTGTCTTTCTTTGCTTAGGCTGTGTGTGGTTGAGTGAAAATGGATGCTTAAAGATGGTGCATATTGGTGGTTCCTTGTTTGTGCAAGTAAATAAAGTAAGAAGAAGGAATCTTGATGAGCCAGTGTTTGACTTTAAACCACAGTTCAAAAGAGTCCAGATGAACCCCTCTGGAGACATCCACATTCAGCCCAGCGACTACACTATAAGGGCAGAAGTGCACATGCTTGGCGGTTGTGTGGAACACTTAGACACGGCTCTGCTCTATATGAATGGAAGGAAGTCCTTTAAGTGCATGAGGAAGTAGTATAATCCCAACAACTATGCATCCAGGGTGTCTGTGAGTGCGATGGTGTATAATCAAGTCCTTAGAAAGTCTTTGTGCAACATTTCAGATCACAGAAAGTCTCTTTGTGTCTGAACAGCCACAAACCTGGTTTAATCTCGACAATGCAACACAATATAAGTACATTTGGGTTCAGCTTGACGGACCAGTGTGGAAGATTTAGTAGCATCTAGTGGTGATGTTGCAGACTGCAAGCATACAGGAGAAGCTACTGGGCCGACAAACATAATGTGAGACCCCTCATGTTAACGCTACCACCTCTTCCAACTGCTTCCCCCTGACTGAAGACTGAAGAAAAGCTTCTTCCCACAAGCTTCCCACCTCCTCAGTCACATAAACTCACAAAAGAAAGTGTGCAATATTAAACCTGAGTGCCTTGAAAACTGGGAAACTGACCCATCACTGCTTAAAAGTTCAATTCATGCAAATTTGTTATTTTTGCCAATAAAATCAATGAAATGTATAAAAATAAAACTATATTCGAAAAACATAAATCCACAGTTTTTTGTTGTTGTTGTTGTAATTTTATTGATAGTTTTTATATTTTTTCAACAATACAGAAAAAAATAGTTAAATAAAGTTAAAATTCAGTGAAATTACAGATTCTTTAAATTTAAATGTATTTTTAATTACTTTTTTTTTTTTTACATTGTACATAGTAACCTTAGTTTGAATCTTGTGTGGAAATGGTTTAAATGCTATTTCTCTCTCACTTCCTCCAATTTGCATCCCTTCCTGTTTACCTACAGATGAAATGAAGACAAGAATACCAAAAAAATCTTATTAATTTAGGGTAAATATTTAAACATGATGGGAGGTGAAGCAGCTGAACTTCCATCACAGTTTTAGACTTCTCACTTCCTTCGACCATCATACTTTTGTGATTTCAGTATATTCCACGTCAATATATTATTCAGTGTTCAGTCTTATCTACACACACATTTTAAAGTGGGTCACTGATGACACAGCGATTCAGGGAAGACACTCAGATAACAAAACCATAAAATTTGTTTGTTTATCGCTTGATGAAACATGTCACGGCCCCCGTCTCCAGTTCATATAATAATTTACTCATCATTACTTCCTCCTGGGGTGACGTATGTGTTTGACAAGGAATGTTTACTCAGCCCTGATTGAACCATTGTTTTCAGTAATTGTTAATTCATGTTAAATTTTCTCTGAAAATAATTTACCGAAAAGTGTTTTACTCCTGTGTAACATATCACTTTGTGTTTTACATATATATTTTTTAAAACTATGTAACGATTTTGCAAATATGCAGTTTTATTTTTGCAACAGCAGCACAACTGACTTGATTTATTTTTATACTGCATGATGATCAAATGAGTAAAAATCACTGCCGCTTTGTAAGTTTGGCACGTAAACTGCTTTTACACAAAAAAACTAAAATATGCCGTCACATTAATATCATATCATTTGTTATGTTTTTCGTAAAGGAGCAGAGTTTGGTCTGTTTGGAACAAATGACTCCATGTGTGGTGATGCTACACCTAAATAACTAATTACAGTAACACTTAACGAGGCAAGTTGTTAAAATAAAAACATCAGTGCAGCAGGACCAGACAGCATCTTGGAGCTACTGACAAGGAGAAAGAAAGTAAGAAAAGCAATATGATAAATAACCATTTAAAAGTCTCTGAAGGGCACTGAGGCTCTAACTTCCCTCACATTTCCAGTATTTAGAACAAAAACTGAGCTGTTTCTTACCTGCAGTACGAGGTCCCATCTCGCCTCAGTTATTTTTATTTTATCCAGTCGCTCAGAAAAAGAGCCGAGAAGGACGAATCCAGAAGAAGAAGACCTTCAAAACCCTCACATAAACAGACAGTTCCTCAGGCTTTGGGTGAACCTCTGCTCAGGCTGGATGACAGCTCCCAAAGTTGTCCCAGTCAGGATGTCAGTTAAAACCTGCCGATGTGTTTACAGATCTGAAAGCGAGGGTAGTCAACTGGTTGGAAAAAAATGCATGTGAGCGAGCTAAATATTAAACCCCTGAACAAACAAAGTGACCGTCAGCAGGAGGGAGGAGGAGACGAGCCTCAAGGAGAATTCTTCATCCCTCAAGTAATAGCAGTGTTAGTCGATGCCACTCAAAGTTTAAAATCAGGTTTATATCGATTTAGAAGATTGTAATGAACTTTTCTTTTTTGCTTTCAGGCTCCAATGTGAAGATGCTGCACCAGAGAAAAGAGTTATTAGGATTTCACTCCACTGAAAAGCCTTTGCTGTGCAGAAGAGAAGAGACATTTCACGCAGCTACAAAGTTCTGAACAAAAACTACGAGCTTCTTGAAAGCATTGCATAATAGATGATTTAATCCTTGAAATTAAACTTGAAAGCAGCAATAGAGTGGGACAGACAGTCCTCTGGGATCAATTTGTCTTTTACAACATTAAATGTGCACCAAATGGTACAAGAAGAATAAAAAAAAAAACACAGGTCAGAGATGCAATTGCAGTTATTCTAGAAGTTCTACTGTAATCGTTGTAGAGGCTGAGGAAGCAGGAAGTTTTGTAGGTTGCAAAATCATTTCCAACTCTTGAGCAAGACATCAAGCCATACATTTGAGTTTTCAATAACTCAATGAGAACTGGCTGTTCCTGTGAAGACTGAATAATACGAAGATGTCTGTTTAACCTTTTACTCAGCTGGTCGCTGCAGGCGGCTTTCTGATTCCTGCTGATAAGTCTGACTGGGGGATTTCTGCATAATACTATCTTGCACTGTGCAACTTTAGAGCATGCCTTCGTACAAAGAGAGTTTGGCAGCTGTGGTTAGAAAGCAGGAGGACGTGTAAAAGACCTAATAAAGCCGGTGCTTGTGGTTGTATCTGAGCCTCGGCTCGGTTGCCATGCAGACTGTAGGAGGCTGCAGCTGGAGAGGAAAGGGAAACACAACGATCACTTCTGCTCTGATGGATGGAGGAGAATCAGGACAAAAGGCAAAAGCAGCAGAGATTTCCATCAGTCAATACGGATCAAATAGGCGAACACTGGCAGCTAACTGAGATAAATAATATTATCTCAGTTAGCTGAGCTGGTTTGAAATATGTGTTACTTAAAAAATAAAATAAAATCATCCAAAGAAATGTGTCTCTCCTTGAACTAACCATGATTGATGTGCAGTTTGACTGGGAAAATGAACCAAATCTGAGCTTTAAATAATATTATTTCATCAAAATCACTTTGTTTTACAAGTCTCACTTAAAAATTCACTCAAAATATTTTACTTGCTCGAACAATATTCAATAAAAAATAATATTTGATGTACTTTTTGGCACAACCAAAACGTCATTACAGTGACTCACGGTATTTATCAAAATCACTTTACATGTCTCATTTATAGTTTGGTGAAAAAATAAATTCTTTGCAATAACCAGATTCTGCAAAAAACAAAAAATTCTGCACAGTAATAACTCAGCTGTAAACAAAGGTCACATGACAAAAACATACAGGGACTTTTCCAAGAGTACCTGGCTGCAGACCTCCAGGTGCTTCTTGACTTTTCGGCTGAACTGCAGGCTGTGTTGAGACAATAAATCGGAGACAAGACAAAATACTTATAGTATGTAGAGCCACAATTTTCTTCCAGTATCGGTAACACGTATGGGGAAAAAAACGTTGGTTCAGGTTTACTCAGTTTTTGAAAAATAATTATTCAAAAACGTTTTATGGCATCATAACTCCAAAGAAAACATTTCTAGACAGTTCTCTCTACTTCTAGTCACGCAGTATTTTAAACTGCAGGGAAATATGAGCCGACAGTGAGTTAAAAAAAAAAAAAAAAACAGGTGCAAATAAACCAAACACCCAAACTGCTTGGGGTTCAGAGGGTTAAAAGGTCTCTTTGTCGCCCTCAGAACAGAAAACGCTCCAGTATATTGGCAGCATGTTATATGTGGGTTACTGACGTATTGTACACTTGACCTCCTCTGATCTGTGATATCTACGGTAGGAATTGGTGCATGGAAAGACAAACAAAACCATCATTAAGTTTCGGTCTACATGCAGTCAGAAAAAAAATGAGGCAAATATTTGTAGGTGAGACTGTAAAACCAGCCTGTAAAGCTCTTTATTGTAAGTGGAAAGGAAGTTCCTGTAGTCACGAATCTATCTCACAGAGAACTGATGTCACATAGTGCAACATGGCATGTTCTAAAAGTCCCAAACCATTGCTTGTTCTTCTAAGTTGCTTGATCTACATTATTCTTGCAAGGACATACATGCTCATAGTTTTGTCCTCAACATTATTCCTTCTGGAGCGTAGTCATAAACATCAAATTTGAAACACAAGATTCAACACAAGATCCAATCCATGTTTTTAAGTCTGTATTTACGCTGATAAAAAATCTTCTGCTAATTAGCCAGTTTGAAGGAAAATGGATCTGAATTCATACATAGTTTGAGCATTTAATTGTTTGAGGCTTGTTCATTTTGATTCATTGGCCACTTTCAAGTATCAGCTGAGTCTTTTGGACAACGTGGCTGAGAATGACAACAAAGAGGTAATTTACGGCCATCATGCCATCATCAACAACAACATCATGCTGCAGACAGAGCAAACATGCCTCTGATAACTCGGCATTCCTCTGTGTCTACAGGAGGAACATTCCTGACTCCTTAGATCAGCGATCAGTTTTCAATCAGCATTTCAGGCCCTGATCATGAGTCAAACAGCAAACATGGCTTCTCACTCCCAAGATAACAGCACAGAGATACGAGGACAGATGTTGACAACAAGATGAAAAACAAAAGACAAGTATACAAGGCTAGCAGAGTGACACCCATAGTGCTAAACTGAACATGTGTGGAGATCGAGAATATATATGTCAAAATAACCGCGAGAAGAGTGAAAACATATATATATAAGCACAGTCATAAGCAAAAGTTCACATACACTTGTAAAGACCGTGTATGTCATTGCAGTCTTAAGTTTCTAATGACTCCTATAATTCAAAATGGAATCATTGTCACAAAAAACAATCATGCATTTTTGTTCATTCAGAGATTGATTATAGATCTTGTAGAAATATGACAAAATCTGCTGGGTCAAAAATATACATGCAGAAATGCAAATATTTGGTTAAAGCTCCTTTGGCCATTTTCACCTAAACTTGGCGTTTGTGGCAGCCATCCACAAGCTTCTGGCTGTGTCTTTAACCACTTTTCTTGACAGAATTGGTGCAGTGAAATTAAATTTGTTTGTTTTCTGACTTGATTCTTCACAGTCAGCAGGTTCTTGGTGGGGTTTAAGTCAGGACTTTGGGAACCTCAGTCTACAACCTTAATTTCAGCCTAATTTAGTCATTTCGTTTCCACTTTTAATGTGTGTTTGGGGTCATTGTCTTGTTGGAAGTCCAAGCTGTGTCCAAGACCCAACATTCTGGTGAATGACTTTAGTTTTTTCCTGAAGAATGTGGAGGTAGTCATCTTTCTTCATTATTCTATTTACTTTATGTAACGCACCAGTTCCACTGGCAGCAAAACCTCTCAGAGTATAATACTACCACCACCATGCTTGACATATACACTGTTACCCATACAGTTGGAATAATATTTGTTTTCAGACACATTCCTCATTTTATTTCTATTTCTACACATCAGTTAACAGGTGAAATGAATTCTGACTTTCTGACTGTAGAGTGGGACGTCCTGCCCATTGACACCATCAACAAACTTGTGGACAGCATGCCACCATGTCTTAATGCACTGATCCATGTTCGGGGTGGCCACACTTAATATTAGTGACTGAGTGACATTTGAAAGAGTAATATTGGACATTTGCATGCATGGAATCCCCTCGAATGCGTGTTTCCTGTTAAAGTGACCAAGGCTGAAAAATTGAAACAAAACCCTTAATCCTATTGTTCAATACCCCCAATTTAGTTTAAGCCTGAATACACAGTTTGCAAAAGTTAATTGTGGTTTCATTTTTCCTGTGATATGTATTGTGTGAATATTGTAAAATCAATAAAGGTTTGAGAAGATGTACACTTTATCTATCAAGAATAAACTACAATATCACAATCATTTCATAAGAAGAAATAAAAAGAAATATTTTATTCTAACTTTATGGGCAACAGTGTAGTTAAGCCCAGTTGTTGATTTAAACCCTAAAAACTAATCTACATGTATTAAAGGTACACTTTTGAAGTTTTTTCCCCCTATGGTATGCTCTCCTGCCAAAAAATGTCTTAGATGTATTTCTACGCAGCTTGAGCACACCAGCTCACCAATGACTCTGCTTGAACACTATAAAACCACTCCACACTACACAAAGGCAAGTTGTGATCTAAAGGAATTCAGCCGTACAAGTTGGAGCCGGAAACTGATTCTGAAGAAGAATAATGATACAGAAAGCTCCACGCTGCCAGTTTACAGGATTGGCTCTTTCTGTTTGTTAAATATTAAAACCCCAGAAATCTGAATCTCTCTGAGACTGTCATCTGTAAACTGCAGGTTTAAGATGGAAACACCATGAGGACATGTTAAAAGGGTCGTTCACTAGAAGGGCTCTTTAAAAGTCCTAAATTGTAATTCATCCACATGCAAGTAAAAGCTTTCTATAAAGCTCCTCAACATGTTGATCCGAGTTGAGCCTCTTGGAGTCGAAGTAATTATCAATGTCAAGTTGGAATTTAGTCTTCTTGTCTTTGCGTGATGCGATGCAATTCTCTGCTGTTTTTTGTAGGAATCAATATTTGTTTGTGCTCCAAAGATGATCTCAATCATTGAAATTCCTTACAGCTCTGAAAGTACTGCTGAAGGTCGTTGAGTCAATTTTATTAGCGATTTCATTGAACTGTGTGCACTGCAGTGGGGATCCAAGTCAAAGAACAAGTCTGGTTTATGGAGAATCCATATCAAAAGAAAATTTAACTCCACAAGTGTCTGTTTATTTGTTTGGTTTGGTTTGGTTTTTTGGTATAAATCACTTGGTGGGATTTTCTGCCATCAATGCAGAACACTAGCAAACTCCTCATCTTAACCAGCTGACTGGTCTGCCAACCAAAACAAATTCTTCACCTTTGACACACTGTGATAACACACCTACAGCATGTTTTGGCACTTGGACACAATTTGACACAATTAAATTCAGTTGTAAAGTGTGTGACAGTATAATAGTTCAGGGAGAATCAGAGATAACTGCCATCCAATAAGTTATACAGTCACAGTTGACTCATCTTTCCGGTTGCACTTTGGTTCATTTCATCGGACTGACTGGTGACTCACACTGACTTGGATGCTTTTTTCCTTCATATGTAGCTCAGAACCGACTTTTTATGTCTTTATGGGGGAAAAAAACTGGGTAGCAACTGAGTTTTTTCACCTAAATAAGCTAAACACCTTCCAGTGCTGTGATCATATGGGTTGGGTTGGTGGTTGATGTACCAAGGATGTGATCCCTCACTGTCTTCCCACTGCAGCAACACATAGTTCAGTTTGTAAATATGATACACTTGGATCAAACCCTCTTCTGCGCTTGGAGAATATTTCACCTCTGTCTCCTGTTTGCTAGATTTACTTTAAAGGTTGAGTCCTGAAAACATTGTCAGCTTTAAGAATACAGAATAAAAGAATATAAGACCATCGCAAAAAAATGTGTCTTTTCAAGCCTTTATTCTCAGATCTGTTTTGGACCATCAATCCATCC
>NW_007578283.1:198163-272461 GCF_000690725.1 Stegastes partitus
TTTTTCTACCTCAGCCAACCCAAAACTGTCTTGAAACCAACTTTTTTTTAATCTACTTTGCTTGGGCCTCCTTCTCATTTCAATTAAATCTGTCAAGAACCCAATGATTAAGCACTGTATAATCAGAAATATTCCTAATACTCTCCTCTGTGGCCCATTGCGTCAAACCACCTTTCACAGAAAAGCTTATGTATGTTTAAAAGGCCTCCTAGATAACTTCCAGCATGCTTTGGGCAGCTGAGTAACAAATTTAAGTCATCCTACGACAGTTTATTTTCAGATGTTATGTACTTTCTCATCTGTCCAACTCTCCCACAACAGACATCACAACTGTTGACATGGTTCTCTCTTTGAATCCATCTCGTAAAAGACTCATCTCAGCCGTGATGAAGACCAGTCTGAATCAACCTTTCTCTCACAGTAGGTAACAGTGGGTGGGTTTATTCTCTAACGCGTATTTATAGCGGTTTAATCACAGAATAATTTCACTGCCACTTACACACAGCAGTGTCAGAGCGAGGAGAGCTGAGAAGGAGCGAGTGACTAATCTCTCCCCTTTCCTGCTGCATACAGAGTGCCCTTGAGCAAAGCATGCAGGGCCTGCTACTACTTGAAAACATTTTGACAACCGTGCAATACCGTTCGCTGACTGAAGAGCTGCTTGAAGTAGATGCTTGACTGACGTAAATTTCAGTGATAAACAGAAACTGTATATAAAACACAAATGTGCACTAAAAAAAATGGTAAAAATGATGAAAAAAAAAGTGAGAAGAACTGTAAAAATTGTGAAATTAATGGCTAATATCTGTAAAATAATGATTTAATTATTAAAATTTAAGTACATTGAAATTGTAATTTTTGATGTGGATATTATATACAGTTTTGGCTTGGTCTTTTTACAGTTAACATGTAAATTAATTTTGTCTGTGATTTTACAAGATATTATCTGTACACATACAGAAATTTTCGTTTGAATATTTGTACAATAATAATATTTTGTCGATTTAAATACAGTAAAAAAAATTGTGTGATTTAACTGTGAAACATAACATTTTAGAAAATAATTACAATTTAAATTGTTTGATATCGATGTTATTTAAATCTTTACCCTGTTTATTAAATGTAATTTTAAAAAATTCTGTAATTTTAAAAGCATTGGCTATAATTTAACAAATCTGGGAAAATCTATAACATAACAGTAAATTGTTCCAAAAATTACAGTTAAAAACTACTTTTGTATGCTGGGTGTAAAAAATAAAACCAACATAGAAGAGCTTTATTCTTGCATTCTTTCTAACAGCCAGCAGGGGGCGACTCAAAAAGAAGTTTGATTATATAGCAATCTCTGAGAAAATTAGACAACTTTTTACTTAATTTGTTACCTTGATGAAAATCTTCCTAACTAATTTATGGTCTAAGCTGCTACTTTTAAGTCTCCTCATATACATATATATATATATATATATGATGTTCATTTAGTAGATTATGGTCCCATTTGGAGTAAAATACACTTTAGAGCAGGACTACCTTGCAATCAGATTACATATTATTTCAGGTTTCAAAAGCCCAAGATGTCGATGGCCAAATGAGTCCACAAACAGACAGGTGACGTCACAGGAGCTATCTTTAATGTACAGTCTATGGTGATAAAGTACCGCTCTGAGGACTTCCCTGGCTGGTGATGTAACATTGTCTTCATAAACTCAACAGCTCGGTGATCTAACGCTGCCGTGTGTCATTGATTTCATGGATCAATAAGCTCACAGACGGCAGCACTGAGAACGCCACAGTCGATACACAGGGTGTTATACAGAAACCCTTAGCATTGATTCACTGTGTCTATTTAAATATGTCACACACTTTCCCAAAGATTTCCAGCAGTAATCTGATTTTTGGAAAGGTCATGCTTTAAAAAACATCACACGGCTTTGTGCACAGAGAGATTTCAGCCGGTTAATCTGTGACCTTGAGACACCTTTAAGTAGCTTTATGTTGTTCAGTTTTAGCCCCTTGGTGGCGTTTGTGTGCTTTTGCAGGAATCCAGCTAAACTTAAAAGTAATCTGTGGAAACTTTGATGTCTGCTTTGGTCCTCATCCTCGACCTTTTTTATTTTTTCCACATCTCTTGCTTCTGCTGTTTATTGTAGCAGAGGTTATGCTGCTCTCTGCTGGATGAAAGCTTCTCTCACAGTCACCATGACTATCTATTGACTCATACTTTTTCTCCTTCCTGTTTTTTTGTCTCGTTTGCGCCGATGCAGGTCAGCAATCTAATTTTATCATTCATTATGTGTATTTGCTTGGTTTATTTTAGTCCAAAATCCCCAGCTATACGAAACATGCAGCGAAGTGGAGAAAGAGAAGAGGGAAATTCATCTCATATACAAACAACTTTATGAATCACACTGAGGAAATTAGTTTTGAGCAGCTTTTTGTAAACAAAACACAGAGTAATGTTCCAACAAACAGTCAAAATGTTCAACAAAATCCATAAAAGACCTGTATTGAATAGAACTGGTAGGCTGGAACCGCTTAATGAACACAGGATAAGGTCAAGTTGAGTTTAATAAAAAATAAAATTAGAAGTCAAATTGCGGAGGGACTTTAGAATAGCAGTTACTTCACAAGCCCATAAAGTATGTTGACAGCAACATTCAAAAGTCAAAATATGACAAAGTATGATATTGATCATAATAATTACTGTATTTATATTTTTAAACACAAAGGTTTGCAAAGTGCTTTGACAGACAATGTGATATCATTAGATGGCATCTAAACAGCACTCTTAAGGTCATGTCATGTGCACTTTGGCCGTCTCTGTGCAAATAAAATCAGAGATTATATGGTGATATTTGGCAATATTAGGCTCTAAAAGCAGGATACCGAAAGGCAAAGTTAATATTCAATGGTCAAATCGAGTCACAGTTATTTATACAGCTCAGTAAATCAAACCATGCATGTTTAAATGTTAAGGTTAAAACTGCAGTGCCATTAATGCAAATGCTAATTTACCTGACTGATTAAGTACTAGACCCCATAACATTATATACAATGTTGGCCCTAAAGTTGAGCTTTGCAGTCTGCCACAGGTAATGTCAGCTGTAGGAGATGGTTCATTATCTATGATGACCAACAGATTCATTCTAAAGAGGCAGAAAATTAAATCAACACAGTGTCTCTGTTTCCATCCAAGGTTTCAAAGCAGTCAGTTAAAATGGCATCACCTGCTGTGCCAAAAGCTGAACTGAAGTCTAAGAGAATGAAAATTATGCTCTCTCATCTGTAAGGTGCTTTGAGAGGCCAATGTGTACCTTGAGGAGGGAAGTATCTGAGCTGGGTAAAGCTCTAAATCCTGACTGAAACTGCTCAGAGATGTTATTTAAGCATAAAAGCTCAACGTTGGGTTGAAAGTAGAAGTTAAAAGATTCGAATTTGGAGTGAAATTGTTAAAAACAGGGGCTGCAGGGTGGCGCAGTTGGTAGCACTGTTGCCTCGCAGCAAGAGGGTTGCCGGTTCGCGTCCCGGTGGGGGCACCGGAATCTTTCTGCGTGGAGTTTGCATGTTCTCCCCGTGCAGCGTGGGTTCTCTCCGGGTTCTCCGGCTTCCTCCCACACAGTCCAAAAACATGTTGAGGTTAAGTGGTGATTCTAAATTGTCCGTAGGTGTGAATGTGAGTGTGCTTGGTTGTCTGTCTCTAAGTGTAGCCCTGTGATAGACTGGTGACCTGTCCAGGGTGTTCCCTGCCTTCACCCTAAGTCAGCTGGGATAGACTCCAGCCCCCCATGACCCTAGTGAGAATTAAGCGGTGTATAGACAATGGATGGATTGTTAAAAACAGAGTTGCGAAGCTTGGGTTTATTTTAAAAAAAGGTTTGACCACAGCAAGTTTGAAAGTGGATGGAGCAACGCTTTTGCTAAGGAGCTTGTTAATGAAAACCCAACTTTAAGAAATTTGGTCGGAGGATATCAATGCAGGATGTTTCAGATTTCATTATGAAATCTAGAAGGAAAAATAAAAAGAAATGGGAATTGATGGGAAAATGCTGAGGGGTGGGAAAGAGCAAAGGAAATATGGGAAGGATATATTGGCATGTATTAATAAAACACTTTTTGTGCAATAAGAAAACAAAGAGTGAGAGAGTAAAAGTTTTTGGACTGTATGACGAATACTGCAGGTTTTATACTTTAAGTTACCAACAGGGAGTGCCAGTGTAAAAGCTGTAAAACAACTGATTGATTTAGTATTTCTGACTCCCTTTCGCTTTGAAATGAATGCATTTGGAAAAGTTAAAGACAACAGGTTGAAACGATAGAAGGTTTTGCAACATTTACAAATCAGCTTTGCTGTAATTGCTAATAAAGAGCTGGGTGTAGCTAGGGTTTGGGTTAGAGTTAGCAAAAAGTATGATTTTCTTTCCGTGTAAATTCTGATTTTTAATGTGTTTTAATGCTTATCTTTTATTCGAAAGTGTGACTGTGTGAAGAAACACATTTGCTTAACACACATTGTTCCTTTTGTACGAAGAAGTCAGCAAAAATCTGTCTGAAATGGTAAAAACTAACTAAATGGAGTACATAGATGATATAACATACTCATGTTAAATGACACATGTGAACGTTGGAACAGGTTGTTTGTGTGTGTGTGTGTGCGTGTGTGAGTGTACGAGTGTGGGTGTGTGTTTGAGCATAGTGAGGTAAATATTAACTTTGTCCAAAGTACATTACTGTCCCTGTATTACGATGCACAAATGTCAGCAGAGTTAATGTATTTGAGAACCAAACTGTCTGAACTTCAAACTCTACACACAAGCCTCCAGTCCTGCAGTCAGCGTCATTAAAGGCACGTTTCACTGCAAAATTGTAATATTTCACAGGTTCGAAACCGTCCAAATGAAAGAACCACTTATAGAGTTTAAAGAAGATGAAATACTGGACATTTATACAGACATACATGCGGTAAAGCTACACAGGCTTAATGTATTTAAAACTGATTTAAAAAAATACAGATAAATAACTATTTTACAGATAGTTGCTGTTATTTTTGGATAGTTACAATATTTTACTATTTTTTAACATAGTCTTTCCATCATAGTTGCTGCCAGATTTTTCTTTTACACTATGATATAATGTTATTGTGACTGTCAGATTGTGAGAAAATGATTGTTCATTATACAATACATTGTAAATGTGACTTTCAAAAAAAAGAACACTTGCAATTGTAATTTAGCAAATAAAAAAACATAGCTTCTTCCTCACTTACTTCTTGCATTTGCATTAAAAATTTCACTTATCATGTCACTTTGCATGTTTAACAATTTAAATCTGCAGTGTTTAACTTTTGCCTCCCCCATCTGTCCATGAGAGTAATTACACAAACACTGTATCTTGTCATGTCTGCCAACCGCTTTCATTTTAAGACTGTATTCCTATTCCTTCCACTGAAGTTTCTATCTTTGCTTGTTAGAATAAAACATTATCACTACTGGTCCACCAACGAGGGAACGTTGCCTTTATTGTGCCCCTTCTTTTTGCAAATAAGTAAAAGTCCTACATCTTTCAATTTAATTTTTTTCTTCAAATACTGCAAAGATGTTTCTTTTCACCACAACTGTATAACTCTTGGTTTTAGCCAAGTTTTAAACTGGCTGTTTCAGTGTCTGTAGCTCAAAATGCCGATGAGCTACTGCTGTCCACACCGCCTTCTGGAAGAAGACTCTCTGGATCTCTGATGGACAGCGGGGAGCAAAACAGCAGGTGACACAGACGTGAAAAAGTGAATGAGACCTGGACTTCACATTACTTCTAACTTTCTCTCTGACTAATCCTTTTACATGGAAATATCACTGAATTCACAGCGTTGCTTTTGACTCATGTACATGGTGAGTTCTTCAGACAATGATGTGGTTATAAAATCTGTATTTTGTTTGGCTCTGAAGTGACTGCTGCTGAACATACAGTCTTAATGGGCTGTGTTTCAGTCACTTTTTTAAATATACTTGTTCAGGTTCTGATAACAAAACCCCAAAAAATATATTAATTTGAACAGCTTTATTGGGACTTCAGCTGTAGAGGAGGAAAGAAACAAGCCAATAATGAACTGGCTGTGGTCAAGTTGCACTGAGGCACCGCAGGCGTAATGAAAACACAATAACACACACAAACCCTTTTTTTTTTTGGTTTCAAATCCCTCTTAAAGTTTCCATCATCTCTGGATGTCTCCACAGAGCTCTGACCTGTGGGCATAAAATCACAGCTACTGGTGGGGTTAACCACATCAGCTACACAATGTGCTAACACTAAGGATTTTTCTGTTGTTGTGGGGACATTGCTATCAAAAATAAAAGTAATCCACTGGATCTTCAGTTTCTTGGATGCTGGGAGTGCATGAAGACTCTTGTGTTCACTCTTGCAGCCAAGAGCAGAACATTTGGTGTCTTTTTCTCATGGCTATGACATTGCAGAGTTAGCAGAAACAGCTACACAAAGTAAATAAGCCAGGTGGACTGTGACACAGCTGCTCTTTAGAAACTGGTTCACCTGGAAGCAGTGTGGGGATGGGATTATGCAAATTTGGGATTATGCAAAAACTCAGTTCCTCAGTTTTTGATTAGAAACAGATTAAAATTCTGAATGACTTGTTAAATTTTGAGGCCATCTAGTTGAGAAGGACTAGAGCATTGGCAATGGTAAACTTCTTTATATTTCCCCAGCTTTTATTTTACATCTCCAAGTTTATGAAATGTACAAAACAAAATAAATAGATTTTCACCATATGGGGCCTTTAAAACTCCAGTAAAATGTACAATACAGAGAGGTTCATCTGCATAGGTTTAAACAGCACTTGTAACTGTGAACTTGTTTGAATGTAACCCATGTTCATGTCTATGTTAAACCAGCTTTAATCCAGTTCAGTGTAAAAATGTGTTTTTACTTTCTATTGTGTAACAGAATCACTGTCTTCAAGTTCCATGTAAGTTGAGTCTGTTGCTGGTTCAGTTAAAACTCTGCATATAAAGTTAATAGCTCAGCATCTGCCTTTCTCTGATTGCATCACAGTTGTTTCTGCTTTTTTTTTGCTGTCTGTCAGCTTTAACTTGGAGGTGGGATACTGTAAGGCTGAGTTGGCAACAGCACTTTCCAGTAAAGGAAGTTCTGATTTAAAACGCTGGTGATTTCCCACTGATGAGTTGGCACAAACAGTTCAATTTGATGACTGAGTGATGCTGCTTTCTGCTAAACTGTTAAATCTGAAGCAGACAGATTCTGGAGAAATTCAGGAGCAGGACCATGAAAAGTTTGAAGACAGGGATTACACTCCAAACTCATAAAACTGTAATGTCAGGTAGATTCTTATGCATTTCTGTCTGTTTTCCAACTTTGCAATTGGTGTCAGTCTGCTGTGGAGGTGACCGAGTCCTTTCAGAGCCAAGAAAAGAGAATCTTTATGTCTGAATAAGCTCGTCCTCAGGCCATGAAGCCTGGATCTCCTCAGTGTTGACATGGGATCAACATGTGTGGAGACAAAGCTGCAAATGTGACCTCTTACATCTGTAGAGAACCGCATATGGAGATCTAAGAAGGAAAACATCTACCAATGTCTTCCTGAACATCATGTAAAACCAAAACATAAGCCAAATAGAAGTCATATTTCAATGTAAAAGACTCTAATGCACATACCTGTCGCAAGAGCACATTATTCTTTAACATGTTATCTTTGTTAAAAAACTGCCAACATTTATCAGCCATAAACTGTAATAACTTGAAAGAATTGTCCGATTTTCAACTTTCCGAAGGTCATTTTACTCATGTGACATGCAGTTTGAGCAGGACAGTAACCAAATCTCAACCTGAAATCATGACATTTCATCTAAATCATGTTATTCGACATACATATTCCGTACAACATTATGTAAAAACTAAATATTATGCACTCCTTGGTGCTACTGAAAAGTTGTGACCAACAGTACCATGTTAAAAAAACGCAAGAACTTTTTGGTTGAGCTGCAGGCTGTGTAGTAAAATAAGTACTACTCTAGTGTGTAAAGTCAATATGATCAATAATCAAGGAAATGTAACTTCCAACAAGAGGATATTTGTCTTTTCCCAGCTTTTTAGCTACTTGAGGTTGTAAAAAATGAGCGAATAGTGAGTCAAAATGTGACAGGAGTAAAAACAACTCCCAGATGTGCTTGGAGATCAGTATTTAAGAAAAAGTCAACTCATACAGAAAGCAGGACGACTTACAGAACACCAAAGCTAACGAACAAACAGCAATCATAAAATGTTCAGCATGTACAGAACGTCCTGTTTGAACTGTGGATGTTATTGAAAGCCCGTTGGACCGTACCTGTCCACATCTCGCTGACAGTTTGACCCACATGGCTGCATCCAGGTGCGCTGAAACTCAATCTGCAGTCTGACTTTCTTCCAGGATCAGGCAGCTAAGCATGGCCTCAGGTGATCAGGACACGCCGGCCAATCAGTTTGTTTTGTGGCTTATGCAAGGTAATCTGTGCCGGGGGGCAGAGCGTGAGTCTTTGTGCTTCGGCATCCATCTTCACAACGCATACTCACAGGCCTCAGAAAACAACCAGAAATGAGGCTGCCTTGTTTAAAATGCCTTGAAATGTTTTGTGTCCATGAAAAAAGTGTGTGCTTTTGGCATGCAGCTGTGCCTCTGTATGTGTGCGTGCCCATGCATATGTGACTGTTTATGTATGTGTGTGGTCTTTGTAAGATGAGGATGTTTTCCCCTGAGGTGATGGATGTACAGATCACTTTTCAAAGCTAAGAGATTTGTTCCCCCCGCGAACAAAATGTTCCCAGCAGAGTGCAGGCTGTCAATGAGAGCAGAGCCTTTTTAAAACGTGTTTTTCAGAGCAGCGCTGTGCAAAGAAGCGTAACGTCGTGGCTTTCTGTGGTATTCATCCAAAATCACAGAGCAGATAAACATCTTATGAAGGCTGATATCTGTCTTGCAGAGAGCGCCAGCGGAGGTATTTGTCTTCGACGGAGCGAGAGCGCGGAGACACCTTTGAACAGGAGAGCTCTCTTCATAGCGGGGCGTCTTTGTCTCGCTGTTTACACTGAAAAACGGTGAGATGTTCACATGTCTCTCTGGCTGCGTTCACAGCTTAGCTTGCTGTTAGTTCACCGCAGGCTTCAGGTGTCTTTCGACTTTTCAGTCATCTCACAGAAAGAACAAGGGCAGATCAAATGGCTTCTCGCCTCATGTGGCTCACACACATCTCTGTTTCATCACTGTATCTTTTGTACTTACAACCATATCTTTGTATTGTAGCAACAGCTTAATGTTTTTGAAGTAAGATGATGCGTTGGTTTGAGTTATGACTGTTATTTGCCTGATTTAATAAATGCTCTGAAATGAATAAATCCATGGTTGGTAGTGGGTTTGAAAATTTAAGAAGTCTAAATGTCTTGTGTCCATCTGAAAATACTGTAGTCATGATTGGCCACAGTCCAAACTAGTTATGTTGTCATTTCATAGTTATATTGTATGTGTATATGTGTTCTAACCAGTCACTGTTAATACAATAACAGCTACTCATCAGAGAACTGATATAAATACATACGAATACAAATAAAACTATTGTTCTTATTACTATGAATTTGGTGAAATCTCCTGGACTGTTGCAGTGTAGCGTGAATTGAGCCAGAAGGCAAAGCTTTCCATCAGTGTTCCAACTCACCATAAACTCTTGGTAGTGGCTGAAAGTATGAGACTGCAGATACAAGTATTTAAAATTAGTTTCTTTCACAGGACGACTGGGCTCTGCCTTAGAGATCAGGTGAGGAGCCAGTTGAGGTGGTTCAGGCATCTGACTAGAAAGTCTCCCAGGCACCTTCTTGCCGGAGGTTTTCCGGCAACTAGAGGAGACCCTTGGGTAGACCCAGAACTCACTGGAGGGATTACATATCTCATCTGGCCTGGGAACACCTCTGGGATCCCTCTGGAGGAGCTGGAAAATGGTCTTCAGCTACACACTTCCCCAGTGTATGGTGAAGGTTACCATCCGATGAAGGCAACAGAATCTAACATCCATTATCTATACACTGTTTACTCCTCACAAGGGTCGCAAGGGGGTCCATCCCAGCCGACTCAGGGTGAAGGCACCCTGGACAAGTCACCAGTGTATCGCAGGGCTACACTTAGAGACAGACAACCAAGCACACGCACATTCAAAACCTACGGACAATTTAGAATCACCAATTAGCTTCAGCATGTTTTCAGACTGTGGGAGGAAGACACAACTCTGAGGTTCCAAAACCAGACACCCTCCTTATCCCAGCTCGGAGATTCTGTCCATGAATATCACAAACAGGATCAGAGACAAAGAGCAACCTTGGGTCTAGCATCTACAGAAAGAAGGGTGGTACCAGGACAACTGCTTAGAGGGTGTGTTAAAAACTGCAAAGACAGACTGTAAATGTGTGCATGCAACACTGATTGTGTTGATTATCAGATTAGTCTGACTCACAGAATGTAGACTGCTGGTATAAGCCTGCCACCAGCTGCTCATTTTAGGCGGCTTTGTCCTTCTTGAATATATTACAGTATATGTAAATTATCATACTTTGACGCAAGAAAATGCAATAATGCTTTCGAAAGTTAGAAAACCAGGTCACCTCTTTGATGCCTGCGACTGAGACACCAAACTCAACCTGCTGCACGTGACCTCTGACCTTTCCACTGAAACTTTCTGTCTCAAATGCAAGTAAAATGAAGATACCCAACTATGCTCCACCGCTGCAAGGTGAAGCTGTGCCACATCTGTGCTCTCAGGTGCCTGTTAAACGCAAATCCAAACTCTTGTGATGATTATCTGCAGCGAGGCGCTCAGGTCGGGACGGGCCATGTGGGTGGTTTGTACACACAAACCGCTTCCTGATAGCCTTGAATGGACTGCTGTTGTGTTGTAGATAGTGAACATGCAGAGGACAGGTAAGCGCAGGACAGGTGGTCTTCTGCACAACATGCAGGTACATAATAATAACATGTTCAGCTTAAACTCTTATTGTGAGAACATCAAAGAGCATTTGGCATTCCTAAATCTGCAAAACATTCAAGATGGTGCAGCAACTGCTCAAAAACCATCAGGTTCCAGAAAACTACATTTAATCTGTTAAAATGAATTAAGTCACAGCCCAAACAGTCTCTTCTGTCTTGAAAAGCTGACAGAGTTAGCGCATAACCTCAGTTTTATACATGTGGCAGTCTGGTTGTCTCCATGTTGTGTTAGACAGAAAATCAGTTTGCTAGCACGGAAGAACTATCACTTGCATGTAAATTCTGAATTTTATGATTTGTGTTCATTTTTGTCAAGTAACGGAAAAGAGGAAAAAAAGTCCCATGCAAATGTTAAACCCTCTCCTGTCACTGATCAAACCCCAGAAAACTCATCTCTGTTTGTATCATAGTTACCAGAAGTTTCCTCCATGAAAACAATCCTTTAAAACTGATAAATTCTACTGTTGCTTTTTCTACAATGTGCAGATTTCTGATGTGCGACATAATGTGGTAGTACACGTCCGGTTTTGCTCCGTTCCTGTCAATCACAAATGCAGTAAGATTCTTCTTCCTGAAGGGGGCGGGGCCAGCAGTAGCTCAGCTACATTAAAAGCTACAGACACTGAAACAGTCTGTTTATAAAACCAGGAGTTATACAGTCATGGTGAAATGATCTTTGTGGTATTTTGAGCTGATCAGAAGGTAAAAAAAGACACCTTCTGGTAACGTGGTACTTTCATTACTTTGGTAAATGGCACCTTTTTAACCCGAGCTAGAATCTACAGAGTGCTTCACAATGGGATTTTTATTCACCAATTCACATGTGCCATACAAGCTGCTCACCTACCATTGGGAGCAACTTGGGGTTCGAAGCAGGAAATCAAACCGCCAACCTGACGATTCGTGGGCAACCCGCTCTAACACTTGATTTACTGAAAAGTACCACAGTATGGAACCTTAAAGACTCACAGTGTTTTGAAAATGAGCTGCTTTGTTTTGACCTTCTGCAACATTGGCATACAGTCGCTGCTGCTATTTCACCATAAGACATTAGGCAACGCAAAGCTGGGACGTTGACTCAGACCGGTGCAACTTTTCTCAGACAAATTTAAAGCAGTGGAGATGTAAATATATTAAAAAGTGACCACATTACAAAGATCAGCGGTCTGAGTCTTTACTGCAAAGTTTAATCACATCAACCAGAGAGATGGTGCTTTTGGTGTCTGTGATGTCAGTTGAGCTGCGCCACAGGGCATTTATCAGCCTCCATATCCCTCTCCATATCCCTCTCAGACAGTGTTGAGGGGAGAATGGGGGATTATACAAGCCCTTCCTCTCCCTGTGAGTGCCTCTCTCTCTCGCTCTCTGGGTGATCGGTCCAGTGCTGCTGACTGTGTTGGACTCCGGAGCGTCACCCCGACCTGACGCACTCTTGTACCAGAGCGCAGCTGTCACCATTACTTCATGCTTATTGGCCCAAGACCGAGAGAGGCAGAGGCAAAGCAAAAGGCAAACAGACACGGAGAGAGAAAGAGAGGGAGAGAGTTGGACCCCTGCGCTCTGCTCCATCGATCTGCAGAGGTGCACCGAGGACCTTCTATCGGGACGTTGGCCACCATTTTTTGCGCTTTCGGCTTTTTTTTGGAGGGAATGCCAGAAGTGGATTCACTGTTTGGAACATGCTACTGGGCAATTTGGTACGGTAAGACCGTCACGGTTTGTTTTGTGGGTTTACAAAATACCAGTGTTGCTTTGTTTCAGTGTTTCCCAGCTTTCTCCCCCTCCACCACCTCCCCCCCAGAAAACAAAGATTGCGCTGTTGCAGGATTGATGTATCGACCTGCGAGCCTCCGATCTGCTCTTTGCCTGAGCGCAGGGATCTGACATTTTTGGAACCTTAAGAAAAAAAAAAAGACAGAGAGAGAGAGAGAGGAAAATTACGTAACAGTGAGGAGGAATGATGAATTATGGAGCAGCTGCTGGTATTTTTGGTCTGACTGACTCTGGGACAAGATGTGTGATGATGATGATGATGATGATGATGATGATGATGATGATGATGATGATGGATTGCCTGCAACAGCTCAATGTCAACAGTGACACATATTTGTTTACCTGGGGGAGGTAAAGGTAAGCAGAAGCTGTAGGTCAATGGTTACACTATGGATGATCATCACCATGATAATAATGATGATAATAATAATAATAATAGTAATAATAATAATAATAAACTATATTTCTGTGGAACGCTTCAAAACTAGAGCTACAAGCTGCCTCTCAAAACATACAAAAGCTACAAGAAAGCATCAAATGAAGACAGTAAAACATCAGTAAAACCAGTAAAGCATGGAAAAGGCAAATGATAAAACCTTAGCAAAGAAATGCAACATTACAGTTTTAGAAGTAGAAGAGCATCAAGGAAGGTTCAAAGCGGCACCTTGAGGAACCACCAGAAAGTTTTTTTGTCTTTTTTAAATCAAAGACATTTTATGGAGTTTGGTGCTTCAATTTAAAATTATTAATATGCTGCCGTTTTTGTTTTATAAATGTTGTGTTCATTACATTTAGGCGAATAGGCACCATGACATTAGTGTCAAAAGTCATTTGTGCAACGTCTGTCAGCAGAAATGTCAAAAAAAGATTCCAATTTGTCCAAATATACAAAAATAATCTGGGAAATTTGGCAATATCTCCAATACTGTTACCAAAAAGTAGAACTTAAAATAATCAATTTGCATGTTATGAAGATTATTATTGTTATTATTTGTCATGATGACAAAACTCTTGTTTTTATACCAGACTTGAAGTGAAGGATTATAATGATGTTATTCCTTTATCAGAAAATGAACCAAACTGAATATATCTTGAATGTATTGCAATGCACACAATTACAATTAAACTAAGTTTTAATTATAAAATTAGAAAAACAGAGTTCACATGTAGGTGGAAAGTGTCAGTTAGGCCGACATCACTCTGCAAAAACATCCCCTTTTGAGTTTGTAGAGGTTCCCCCAGCAGCCTCTTCTCTGAATGGAGCTGTTAAAGGCTCCTCAAGGAACCTTCCAGGTACACAACGTTCCTCAAACATCCCCAGAGTTCCTTGAGGTTCTAGGAGATGAACGCCTGCTTGTACAGGTGGGCTTTTGAAAGCTTTTCAAAGTGATTGAGCTTTTCTGACCGTAAGCGGGCGTTTGTTCCACAGCGTTGATGCTAGAACAGAAAAAGACGAGGTCCCCCTTTGTTTTAAGCCAAGACTCTGAGATTTTTAACAACAGCTCACATCTGAGGTGCAGAAAAGAGGATTAATAATTGTAGAGTGGAGTCAGACTGTGTAGAGATTTAAGAGAAATAAAGACACTCTTAAATTGAATTCTATGACAGGGGAGCCTGTGTAATTTGAGAAATGACCTTCAGAAATTCAAACTGGGAAGCTGAGGAGTGAATACGCTAAATGCCCGAATTATGAAAAACATCTTATGAGCGTTTTTTGTTCTTATGATGTAACAACAGCCTGTCTGTGTTTCATGCACAGAATTAGGCCCACACAGGGTTTGCCATGTTGTTTATAGGAGTTAAAACATACTGTTCTTACCCTTTTCTTGCGCTACGTGACTGCCTTTTTAAAAAAATTCACAATTAGATGTGTTGAGTTACACCCACACAAACACATCGGAGCACGTGTTGCTGAGCTGATGATTAAATATAAGCTGATGTTAAAGTACTTGCCTCCTACACTCAGTCTTCTGGCTCTCTAATGTGGTTTCAGGGAACCAGGCAGGTTCCTTCCAGAGTATTAATTCAGAACATCTGTATTTCAGATCAGGGTTCTCTCTGTGTGAATCTTTGGGCAGAACGCTGCTGCAGAGATCGCTGCTGTTGCTTCTGTTTGGCGACGTTCTCTCAAACTGCCTGAGGTTCGTCTTCCTGAACAATCCACGCCTCCATTTCCTGGAAAGCTGTTTGGACAACTTGACCAATATGATGCCGTCCGTGTCAATAAAAAGAGCAACATCAGCTCAGTTGAATTAGATCAACTTCTACTCGACTGAATTCAGCCGTGTTGGACATAAGAATCCTCGAGGAGCCTTAGATTTGACCCAGCTACAACTTATTTTTTGCTGGAAAAACATTCCAGGGTGGTTCTAGTAATGTTTTCAGCAGGATTTTTTTGTTTTGTTTGCAGAATGTTCGTCTTAAAGGTAGGATGATGCGCTCTAAAGACATTCTTGGAAGATTTGGGGATGACGTTGTTAGACGAATATGTCCTAATATTCTGAAAGTACTTTTTAAGTGTTGCATTGAGAAAGTCCGTCTTTGGCTACCATATAACAATGTGGAACGTTGTGGGAACGTGCTATAGAAGAACATCCCCACCTTTATTCATATGTCACATTACAGGAATATTTTATTAAAAAAAAAAAAAAAAACAGTTACTAAAAATATCTGAGGGCTTGATAACACCATTTCTGAATGTCGCCTTGAGAACATTCTGCCTTTGTCCCAACAGCATCATTGAAAAAACCTCAGAATGTTGCAGTCAGAAGTGAACTACAGCCGTATGAGAACATCATTTGATGTGATAAATATCATTAAAATATTAGATTAAAATTGTAAAACAGTATTAGAACTTCTAGGTAATGTAAGCCTATGTTATGGGAACATTAATTACTAGCTGTGAAGCTAGGTATCTATCAGAAAAACAGGTTTTGAATTGCTAAAAAACTAAAGAAACATTTGTTCTCATGCAAAACCCAGTGTAACATGGCTTCGCGTCATCGTGTTGTTGGCAGAATTACAACGTGGCGTTCTGTCTGTACTCTCTTGCTGCCGATGACTGATGACTTCCAGAGGGGTTGTTATCCTTCCAGCACCTTTTTGATATGAGGTCAAAAACATGTTCAGTTTTCTTGAGTCAGATTAAGGCCGAATGTTTTGGCGAAAATATCTAATTTTAATTTTTCAGACAGATATTGTGGTCTGATTTGTGTCAAATATCCAGTGTGTAATTGGTTAAAAAGATAACGGATGCATTTTAAATCTACCTTGAGATGCGTTGCAAAATTACGAGTTGTCGCTATTAAATAATGAATTGGAGGTCATTTCAGTCAAACCGCAGTTTGAGCCATGTACTATAGACTGAAAAGAAAACCCTGAAAGTCTCAGTTTGGCCTAATTAACCCTCTGAACTTTAAGTAGCTTCTGGGTGTTCTTAGCTCCTGTTTACATTTTTGCTCGCTGTGGCTCATTTTTCTCTGTAATATAAAGTCTTGCACCTCTATGGAAACAGAACAACCACGACTAGAAGTAGAGAGAACTCAAACATGTCTTCTATACAGTATGAGAGTCCAGTTTATCCTGAATTCTTTTCCTCAAGACTGTTGGTTTCACCAATGGCTTCACAGTTGCAGGATTTTTTTTTACTGAATCTAGTCAGAGCAAACATATGATTTTTGATGAAAAGCTTAGATTTGGTTAATTCAGCAGTTACAGAATTGTCAGGAAATGGAAAATCCAACAGTTTCTTGTTATGATAAATTATGCCATTTTGGTGATTTTTTTTTAAAGCTATCACACCTTTCAAATCTGTGGATGGGTTTTGGAGTTCAGAGGGTTAAGTTACATGAAGCTACAGCACAAGTTGCATTATTTTCTGTTTAATTATTTACTATATCTGTATATGTGTGCTAACGGCTTTGTTCAATTTGTGATTCGATTTGAAGTCAATTAATTGTGGTAATCAGATTAGTGTTAATCAGAACAGTTTTGGTTACAAACAGCCTCGTCTAACTTCATCTCATCCTTATTTTCTTGTAAAATTGTTATTGCTTCTGGCTTTTTTTTTTTTTTTAAATTCCTGTAGAAGCAGAGTGGCCCCATTTCTTCACCTGACTTTTTCTTTCCAGTAAAATCCATCTTTTTTAAATGGAAAACTTGCTCTCTCTCTTACAATTTACTCCATGTACGTTGGCTATCTGAATGAATATATTCTAAAGCTACTGACGGTGCTGTGACCGTCCTCCTGAGCCCTGTGTACTCTGCTGTGTGGCTGAGCTGGAAAATGTTCACTTATCTGTGCTGGCTTGGTCTCACTGAGCTGCACTCAGCTTCAGATTTTCAAGGGTTGCCATTCCTGGCTGCCTGTTGACATTTGACCCTTCTGGTGAGACGTGAACATGAATGTTTTTCGCCAGAGCGGAAAACAAACTTCTAAGTCAGGGCAGCGACATGGCAGAGACCCGTGTTTTGTTAAACGCTAATGAAGTGTCGCTCAGCAAGACACGGAAACTCCAGAGCTGCTGCTGAGCCTGACCCCTGACCTGCAACAGTGCAAAAGCAGACTCAAAAATACTGTGTGCTTTCCCTGCAGGTAGTGGTTGTGTTCTGCCTGTGGGGAACTGATGTCAGCAGAGCGTATGTGTTTCAAGCCAGCCGACCTGTAGAGGGAGGAGACAGTCCACCGCTTCCCACTAAAGGTGACAGCAGATGTTTGATGGCTAAAAAAAAAAATCTGCATTTTCCTTGTCTGTTTCAAAAAGCCTCAACACATACTTTATGTAACCAAAAAAAGTGGTTTAGAGTTTTGCAAATACAGTTACACTTTTGTTCAAATCTGCGTTGTTTTTAGAGAGATTTTGTTCATTCCAGTAGCTCCATAGAAATCACCATGCCGAGGCTTAAATCTTGTTTGATAAAACTACTTTAGAGGGTTTTATCATCATACAGTCATTTACTTTCAGACACCAATGTGATGCAGTTGATGAGGCATTAACCTCTCAGAATTAATAGTTATGTTGCAGAAAATTCTTACATTTAGGAGTTATGAAATGTAAAATCCAGATGACACAGCAAATATGAATGAATGGGAGAAAGTTATTGTGTAGCCAGAACCATGCACTATACACTGATTGAAGTTTGTAAGAACCCCTGAAAGTTTTAGTTAATCAACCCTCTAAATCCCAAGCAATGTCTTTTTTGCTACTGTGTCATGTATTGCACTTCTGTAGACAAAACACAACCATGGATTGAATCCAGTAATTAAAATCATTAGAAAAAAAAAAGAAAGTTTAACTTCTCTGATTAATTGTTTTACAAAAAAATGAAAGATCAACATTATTTTAAGTGCCCACAGGTGTGACCAATATTGAAAACAATGGTGGCTAGACATATTAGAAAACAGTATTTACATTTTTTAAAGCTCACCATGCTGAATGTATCTTCCAACAACTTACTTGTCTGTACTGTTTTGGGGTACATTTAGTTTTTCTCTTAATCTCTCTAATTTGTTTTCAGCCTTGTCTGTGGAAGCACAGCCTGCAGTTCAGCCGAGAGGTCTCTGAGTTTTTGTTGTATGACTGTTACTTGCTGCTGAGTGAAATGGTGCTCCGCAGTTGTTCAGATGACTAAACTTTTTTTTTCTTTTTTTTTTAATAGAATTTAATTAGTGCAAATGTTTTTGGAGAAAAAAAATGTAAATGACAAGTAACATAGATTAACTATGATAAAATATAGTTTTAAGCTTAGTTTTAAGTGCACTTCACACATGATTAAGTTCAGCGACTGTTGGAAAGCTGAAAATCTGGCAAATAGTTCTATTTTTACAGTTTCTGGCTCAGATAAATGATTTGCTAACATTTTAAAAGAAAACATGCATTTCAAACCTGCTGGTAGGTTTTGTGGTTTAGAGGGTTAATGTTTTCCATAAACAAATGATTCCTCACCAGATTCTTAAACTCAGCCACTAATTCGTCATTAGAGTGGTCCACACATATGCTGCTATAATGCAAATGCGTGCCAACAAAATGACTGTTCAGTTATGTCATGCTTGAATGCGTGCACTGAAAACGAGTTCTTGATCTTGTTTCAGGAACAAAATCAGATCTTATATCAGAGTGTATACTCTGTAAATGGCTTTTGGTTTGCAGCAGTTGTGTCTCACTGTGGCTCTCTCCTCCCTCCAGGAATCTCAGAGTGGGTCAGCTCAGCGGGCTCCTGTAAGGGGAGGTGCTTCGAGCTCGAGGTGGTCGATCCTCCGGGATGCAGATGTGACAATCTGTGTAAAACCTACTACAGCTGCTGCTCTGACTTCGACGAGCACTGCCTGAAAACAGGTCAGTCTTTTATGGTTTCACACCGAATGAATCGCTTCTCGTGATTTCTTGTTTTTAAAGGCGTATGTATGGCTTTATTCTTCAAACTATTTCTGCTTGTGAACAAGACGATATGGAAAATACATGCTCCAAAGTAGAAACTCTATGCAGCAATAAACTGAGTCCACCTATGAGTTACAATCAGCCAAGTTGCATAAACATAGCTAGAACATTAGTTGTGAACAGTAGAACTTTCTTAGTTTTGGTTTTCGACTGTGTTTATCTGTATTACTGCATCGTGGCTCCACATGGAAAAGAACTGCCAGAGAAAAATCTTATTGTGAGGCCTCTCAAATATGGAGGAAGATGGATGAACAACTTCAAACCAGTGGAAACAGCTACTGCAGTAATCAGGAGGTATAGAACAAGTCAACAAGGATGTCCCAACATAAAACAAGGAGGAGGAAGAGAGCTGGGATAAAGGCTAACCCCTCCAGACCAGCAGGACCGCTATCCTACTCTCCAATGTCCGCTCCCTCCACAGCAAGCTGGACGAGCTACGTTTGCTGAGAGAAACCCGCAGAGAGTGGAGGGACTGCTGTGTGTTTGCTTTAACAGAAACATGGCTCCATGACAACATCCCGGACGGAGGGGATGACATTATTCCGGGCGGACAGACATAGAGGTAGCTCTGGGCAGCATCTGAGGCTTCACCATTGTCGCACCATCGTGTAAGTCTTTGTGTCCCCAAAGACCTACCAGGACCTGAAGAGGTTCGCCATGTTCAACGAATGGCGGTGCGCATGGACACAGCGCCCCCTTCAGGAGACAGCGAGAGTGAACGTTTAGTGTCTTGCCTATCCCAGATGTTCATTCTACAAAACTTTATTGATCCTGAAGAAACGCGCTCTCACCTTGCCTGTACTACTGTGTATGTACAACAAAATGACAGTAAACCTGATTTAATTTTGATTTGATTTGATTTGAAGTCATAGTACCACTACTCACAGCTGCAATCTGTGTCCCCCTAAAATGAAGCTATGATCAGTGCGCAACCTTTACAATCTATCTCTGAGACAGTTCATACCTTCAACAGATGACATCCAATAAAACAAACCTTGCTTGCCCTTTGACACAAAACTGCAAGATGAAACTTTGCTGAAGAACATGAAAAGAAGCCTGATGAATCCTGGGAATCTTTGGTCAAATACGACCAATTTTGTTGGACTCAGATGGGTTCCAACATGCTTGGTGGTAACCTGGTTAGGACTACCACAGTGAATACACAGTCCTGACAGACAGTGAACACAGAGGAGGGAGTCTGATAATATGAGGCTTCATAACTGCAAAAGGTGTCATAGAGATGATGATTGTCAGTAGATGTACCATAGTAGTGGCTGACAAGATGAACACCAGTCTGCAGAAGAGGAATATTTCAGCTTGATCACGATGCCGAAATCATCGCATCAGTATCACTCTTCTATTAGCCATCCAGCGCTATCAAGCGCTATGAGATGACTTGTTGTTGTAAATATGCGCTATACAAATAAAATTGAATTGAATTGAATCCAGTTAACCTCTTAAGCCTCAGATGTTTTCTTTTAAACTTCATTGTAAGTCGCTGCAAATCTGTGAGGTCAGACAGAACAAACTGGGGCTCTATGGATCAGAAACACAAGAAGTCTCCTTATATTGACTACCAGGCCAGACTGAGTTTTGGAAGTTATTGTCTTGATATATCCTAATAGTAACTTGTTTTGCAAGAAGTTATACATATGCCTATAGTGTCTTTGTGCAACCCGATGTTTTAGCTCAACAGGGCATTCTTAGGCCACAAGGTTCTCAACAGTGAAGGTGCTGTGACCTTCTACTTCCCTGCTCAGCAGAAAGGTATTTCTGATAACTGGCAGCTTAAGGATGTTTTGACTTTCTTCTCCTCTTCCTCCCTTTTCTAGGATCTAATAACAGTCTTTGTTCGTTTCAGACAGATATCTCTAACCACAAACACACTCCCTCATGCTACGTTAGGATTATCCCGTCTATGCCTACATAAGACTGAACATCGTGACCGAGCTTCAGACCTCACTCTGCAGTTCTCCTGTAAAGGGATTTCTCTTGTGCACAATAAAGGAAGATCAAGAAGCAACGATCCTGACCGAGCGTGTTCGTTATGTTGTAGCCTCCACAACAGCAACTCTATAAAAAGTGAAAGAACAGAAATGTAGCACAACAAACGCGATATCCACTTTAGACATCGTTGTACTCAACAGTCTCTTCAGTGTCGGTGCCACAGTTGGCAATAAGGCAGCATTTTTTTATAAACAGATACAGATTCATGCTGGTCCTGTGGCCTCCAGGGGTGGAAGGGGTTAAAGAGATAATCATTTATATGAAAATACTATATGAGTAGTGAAGCTATGTATTCACAACTGCTTTTGTTTGCTGTAGTGTTCCACGGTAGAGAAGCAGATCAAGTTATCCAGAACATTTGGGGTCAGTACCAGGGATAAGTGCTCTCCGATGGGACTGTGAAAACATTGGCAAAATGCAGCCGCACAAAATGCTAATGTTGGTCTGATGCTAATTTAGGGCTTGGCTGGACGAAGCGAGTGAAACCACAGCTTCATCTTGAAAGCATTAGTCAGACAACAGTGGGGATGTTTTCCAAAACCTTTAAGAGAATTCTACAACCATGAGCTGCTTGTGGGTTTGGATAATTTACAACACATTGTGGGCGGCTCAGATTCAGTTTGTCATGATGTGGTGTATTGCTCCTTAGTGTTTTCATATTGTTTAGGGTCTTGGTGAGTTGTTGTTTTTTTTTTTTACTATAATAAAAAGGATATTTAATAAGCTGTTCTTGCTCCTGTGTCTTAGAGGGAGGCTTTGAGTGCACTCAGGATCGCTGTGGGGAGGAGAGAAATGAAAACCATGCCTGCCACTGCTCAGAGGACTGTCTGGAGAGAGGAGACTGCTGCTCCAACTACAAGTCCCTCTGCAAAGGTACATATAGCATACCATAGGAGATATTTTTCCCGGTAACAAGCTTTAGCATTAGCGAATAAATGTGCAATAACCCTCCAAACCCTAAAACTACAAAAAATAAATAAATAAATAAATCCAAATCTAAGCTTAAAATTGTGATAATTCATCAAAACTTTATTCTACATGTCCTCTCATTTCAAAATTAAAACCAAAACATCAACCATCCATCCGTTATCTATACGCTGCTTAATCCTCACGGACAATTTAGAATCATCAATTAACCTCAACATGTTTTTGGACCTTGTGGGAGGAAGCTGGAGAACCCGGAGAGAACCCACACTGCACGGGGAGAACATGCAAACTCCACACAGAAAGATCCCGGGTGTCCTCACCGGGACACAAACTGGTGACCTTCTAGCTGCGAGGCAATGGTGCTAACCACCGAGCCACCTTGTAGTCAAAACATCAACCATTTGCACTAAATAGATTCTGTGAAGAAATGAAAATGCTGCACATTTCAGTACAACTGAAAAGATCTAACTCAGCAGCGACCCATAGTCAAGCAAGAAAAAAATTACAATATAATCATGGACCGTTTATTGAACTGAGCTGAACTGCAGACTGTGTTTACACCGAACAGAAATAAGACAACTAAGGAAACAAGTTTTAAAAAGCAGTAAAATATCTATAGTTGTACAGTTAAAAATCTATTTTTTCAGGTATTGTACCAGATGTACGCACTCGGACAAATTTCATGCATGTTCATTCCAGGTTTTTGGTGTTTTTCTAAGATAAATAGCTTTGTTAGAATGAACAGAAGAAATTTTTGAGTTCAATCTGCTTTAGTCATGGTTGCTCTGTTTCCGTAGAGATGCAGGACTTTATATTGCAGAGAAAAACGAGGTCACAGTCAGTAAAAATGTGACGGGAAGGTTAAAGTGAGTAATGTCTGTTTCCTGTCATTTTCTTTTCAGGTGAGACTTCATGGGTGCAAGGAGACTGTGAGGAGATCAAGAGTGCTGAATGCCCTGCAGGGTGAGACCGATGTTGTCTGTTGTGTTTTAAAACTCAGTATTTTAATATAAAATGTGATATGAGGTAACAAATTCCTGTGTAGTCATCCATCTTATGCAAATGCAAAGATAATGTTTTCAGTTTTCTAATTCTATTATTGTGGGAAAAGAATTCTAGCATTTGACTTCCCACCCTTCAGAGTTTAAGACAATGTGCCCCAGCTTTCACAATAAGAGAAACCAAATAAGAATCTTCAACTCCGCTTCCTGCAGTGATACTCAGGTGTACTTGACACAATATACCCCGACTCCACTGCAATGTTGAGGAACTTACAGGAGCCAGGTTAAAATACGAATAATCAAAATCTAATCAGCAGAGAACCTTCCCTCCATGTCAACACTAATCCTTCCAAATGTTCTGATTTGCAGTGTTTTGTTTTTGCAAACTGGGGCAAAAGCACCAGTTGAGTTTCCTGTGACCAACATGTTCTAGACTTAACCCAGCTTGAATCCAGAGTATGAGGAAGCATGCAACAGGCTGTGTAACCTGAGGGATGAACTACGAAGTGAGACTAATATGTTTCTAAGGGGTGGAGCCTAAATCCACAGGTGGATCAGTAACCGTGGCAACTGATGCTGCACAGCTAGCCTGCTCAGAATCAGCTTCTGTTCAGGGTTTGGGATTTAAATTGACTGTAACAAATCACCACCCTTCCCCACCCCATACTGATTCTCAACTGAGTGAATACACTATATCTGCAAACCTTCTGAACATTATGTTTGTTATTCCACTGAAGGAGTCTTGTGCAGATACAGCAGGCAAACTGGAAGTGTTGCCCCACAATGGGAACTTACAGGCGTTCAGATGGTGATGCAAGAAATGTGTAAAAATGTCTTAATTCTTGGTCCTGATTTGCTGCCTAGTTTCTTTTACACTGTTGCTGCTGCAGCTAATAGACCACAGATTGTTTAAAAGAATAAACTTTACAGTTTCAGAGCCCCAGTGTGAAGCCGTCACATTTGAAATAAGCAGCTGCATCAAGAGTGCACTGAAAATATACATATTCATGCACCACTTTTCTACCAGCATTCCTCTCTTGCACCATTTGCAGTAACACCCGTTTCTCTACGGTAGGCAGCACAACTTAGCTCTAATTTCTGCAGAAGAGTCTAATGATGCATCAAACACTTCCTTTTATGAGATTATGCTCAGAGTTTGATGAACAAAATCCTGGTTAAAAAAGTTGCTAACCATTGTGGCACCCATCATTGGTTGGCATTTTAAGGTTTGGTAGAGCCAGCTAACTCAAAGAAAGCCTGGCTTTGTTAAGCGTGCTTCATGTTACACAACTCTGTTGGACAGTGGACTCAAAGTAGATTGAAATTTGAAGAAAAAGCCAGATTAAAATAGGAATCATATTTGAGTTAGATGAGGTCAAGAGGACTCTTAAGGGGTCAAACTCCACAAACACTGGGTTCTACATTCTTATCAACTTGTATGATTAAAGTGATGAGGAAGGGGCAGAATAGTGCTTTTCTTACATTAAAGCTCATCTCTGGCTCAGTGCCCTTTAAAGTTACCCCTTAAGGACTAGAAACAACTTGTATGTCTTCGACCTTGTAAGCAGATCTTATCCAGAAATGTTTTAGGAGTTGGATGTTGTTCTCAAAATGACCTTATCAGTGTGATTCCTCTTGCTGTTTTTGAATTTTGTCATTCTTCTGCTTCTGCAGCTTCATCCGTCCTCCTCTCATCATGCTTTCTGTGGACGGGTTCAGGGCCTCCTACCTGAAGAAAGGCAAATCTGTCATCCCCAACATACACAAACTCAGTATGTCTTCTTCTTATTGCACCTAAATGCTGTTGTAGGGACTCATTTCTGTGGCATAAATAAGACCCTTTCTAATGTTTTAGGTGTAGATTAGCTGCTGATTATACCTATCATCTAGTAAACTGGAGGTTTTGAGTTTGTGTTTTGTGCCTAAATTGCTGATACTAACCAGTTTGCATTTGTTTCCTCTCAGGAACATGCGGTACGTCAGCACCATACATGCGACCGGTCTACCCTACCAAGACTTTTCCAAATTTATACACCTTGGCAACAGTAAGCGACCCGGCTTCGTGTTTTCATCATGTAGCAGTAGAAGGTACCGTTAGGCACTGCTGGTAATGAGTACTCTTGAGTTAGACCGCTGAGTAAACACAAATGTTTGCCAATACACTGTAAAAGTTGTTACCAAACTATAGTTTTACACTTTGAAAAAAATAAATGTTGTAGGATGACCAAGAAATAGACCAGCTTATAAAGATACAATAAAAATCCATGAATTCTATACATTTGATTTGTTACAGATGTACACGAGATCATGTGTATTTTAAAAATATTTTTAGATTTGTTATGTTAATTTAATATCTATATGGGTAAAACAATAAAACTTGTTTCTATATAATGATTATATTAATAAAATAATCATACTACTACTACTGCCATTAATAATAATAGCTTATTTTGTGCTATTTTTATGCTAATAATGTATTGCTTTACAATAAATTATTTATTATTTTGTCATAATACATGCACAACATACGCTACATGTTGTGCTTTTTTGTGAAAGCAATATGTCATTTTACATGAAATTATTTAGCATCGTTATAATTTACTGAAATTTTAATGCATTTAAAAAAAACCTAAAAAAACATGTTGGGACAGATTTTTAACAAAATAACTGCAGCGTTGTTACTCTGTGCGATCTGTGTGCAGGGTCTGTACCCAGAGTCTCATGGGATTGTGGGAAACACGATGCATGACCCGGTGTTTAACGCCACCTTCAGCCTGCGCACCAGAGAGAAGCTGAACCACCGCTGGTGGGGAGGACAGCCGGTGAGTGGGAAGATTTTATCTTATTTTCACTGTCAGATTTCAGCCTGAAGTCATTTGGACACACATAAGAGCGACGTTAAGTTTCTCATGACCTCCTTTCTTGTCTGTTTTGCAGATCTGGATCACAGCAGAGAAACAAGGAGTGAAAGCCGGCACTTTCTTCTGGCCTTGGTACTTAAGTTAGTACTGGAATATTCTTCAATAGCTTCAGATATTGAACTCTACTGAGCTCCTGCAGGGCCATGGTGGGAAATCTTTCTCCCACAAATCATTTTCATTTGACTTGTTATACATTTTTAAAGAGTATTTGATGCATTTGCCCCTAATCATGATGGCCAGCTGCTGTACCCGTCCAGTCCAGTTGTAAAACCCTAAAGTTTCTGCAGGTACAAATTAGAATAGACATGATGGTGGCACTTTACATGATGCATTTGTTGCTATGACCACCTTTCATAGCGCAGCACAGTGCAGTAACTTTACATGGAAAGTCTATTGTCAGTTCAGTCACACCGACTTGGGCCTGACATAATATATAAAACTGCATAATAATTCAACTCAGGCCTCCTGTATTGATCAGAGGGAAATCATTTTCCCACTGTGACCCTGCATGTGCTCTGTAGAACTCTGTAGCTGATCTGGTAGCTTTTGGTAGCTTTAGGAAGAAAAGAAAATAAGTTGTTGTATGTTTACACTGTTTTTGTTGAACATTCTGTGTATTCTCAATGTCAGCCTTCTGAACTCTAAATAGTTTCCTCGTATTTCTTTGTTCCAGTCACATTTTAATTCCCTGTGGGCTCGTTTTCCACTTCAATATAAAATCCTGCACCTCTATGGAAACAGCACAGCTATGGCTGGAAGTAGAAAAAAAAAAAAGCTGTTGTGTAGTATAACAAAAGCTTTAAAGCCATAAAAATGAAAAAAACAGCATTTTTCCAAGTGCTACCAATGCGGGCAAAAAAATGGTGGTTCTACAAATTGAGTTTTTTTTTAAATTTTTTTTTTTAACTTTGAAGCACAATTCAGACCAGTTCAGCCTAAAAATAGTTTTTGTCATGTGACTATCACTCACAGCTGACTCTCTAATGGCTTCACAATTGCATAAAAGAGCGCAGACTTTTTATTTTTTAATTTTTTATTTTTTTTACAAAATCTGGTTTGAACAAATTGTATATTTTGGGTTAATTTTTAAACGAGACATGTACAGGAAATATGATTATAAGCTTAGATTTGTTTATCAGATAGAACGTCACGTCACAGATTATAAGTACAATGACACTCCTTTCAGTTTTTACAGTTTCTGCCTAATAAATAATGTGTAATTTGGCAATTTTAACAACACAATATGTAGTACAAACTCACCAGCAGGGTTTAAGGTTTGTTGTATGGTTGCTTTTTTGCAGGTCATGTCTCATTTTATTTATTTATTTTATTTTATTTTATTTTATTTTTTTTAAGAAAACCTTTTAAGACCTGCTAAGTTTTGGGATTCAGAGGGTTAAAAATCTAAATATATAGCCAATACAAAATAAATCATGGCACATTTTTCGGAATGGTGATTTTCCAAAATACTATATTTGCAAAATTATACCATTTTGGTGGTAATTAATAAAGCTGTCAATGAGGTGATTATTTGATTAATCTGAGTGAAAAATAGCAGTTTTAAAGGTGAAATTGAACTCTTTTGATGTGACTAAATGGCTTTTCTAAAACAGTGAGTGGATACAGAGCACCGGAGAAAAACACCTTCAGCCGCACCTACAGAAATGCTCAACGTAATTTGTTCTGACAGACACAGATTCATTTCAGCAAACATTTGCATATCCATGACCTCACAATCACGAGGGCAGACTGACTAACAATGACCCAAAACACACACACAGACACGCACACACACACACAGGACAATACTCCTACACACTGCATCACAACAGAGACCATTGAAGACTGAACGCAGCCAAAAACCAGCAGCTTGACAATGTTCTGCTGATTTACATTCACGCCAGGAGCCTCAATTCATCGATTCAAGACAGAAAACAAAGAGTGGAAGACAAAACTCACACTGGTTCATTGTGTGGATCGTAATATTACTGATATCGATATCTGTATTGTTCCGAATAGGCTTCCTTATTATAGACACACCGACTCGTCCACATTTTTGCACACAAAGAACAACACACACGGCAAAAGAAATGTGGTCGTACGTTGTCGCATTGTATTTGTGTCCTAATTTAAAGCTTCTTAATCGTCAATAAATGTTTATTTCCAGGGTGATTCCTCTTGAAAGGAGGATTTTGACCATCCTGCGTTGGCTGCATCTGCCTGATGATGAGAGGTGAGTCACAAAAACTGTTCTCATACAACCGCTAACAGGTTTTGGGGTGTAAAGGGTTACAAAAGCAATCTTTTATAATCCTGCTTGATAATTCCTTATAGTTCAGTCGTTCTTTCCCAGTTGAAATAGCCTTCAAGGACCAGCTCAACTCATTTAGTGCCATTTTCCCTCAAAAAGTGACTGTAGCACCGACATTGTGACTGAAGCGCTGATAATGCATCAAAATGACTTGATTTCATTCATCAGTTTCATTTGCTGATTGTTGAGTCCTTTGGTTTGAAAAATCTCAGAAAACGGTGAAAAGTTTCAATCAGGCCCAAAGAGATTCCGTTTACAGTCATGAAGACGTAAAGAAACTATAGAATGTTCGAATTTAAAAAGCTGGAAATTAGAGAATTTTGATGAACTGATTATTATTCATTGCATCTCTAGTCCATCCATCCATTATCTACACACCGCTTAATCCTCACGAGGGTCGCGGGGGAGCTGGAGTCTATCCCAGCTGACTTAGGGCGAAGGCAGGGGACACCCTGGACAGGTCGTCAGTCTACCGCAGGGCTACACAACAGACAACCAAGCACACTCATATTCACACCTACGGACAATTTAGAATCACCAATTAACCTCAACATGTTCTTGGACCTTGTGGGAGGAAGCTGGAGAACCCGGAGAGAACCCACGCTGCACAGGGAGAACATGCAAACTCCACGCAGAAAGATTCCAGTGCCCCCACCGGGACGCGAACTGGCAACCTTCTTGCTGCGAGGCAACAGTGCTACCAACTGCGCCACCCTGCAGCCCTGCATCTCTAGTATAATCTTAAACATCAAACCTGAACATAACATTTACTTGGTCACAATTATTCCATTACAAAAAACGTTAAGTGTCACAAAGACAAAACTTTGCTGTCACTATGGTTACAGTTGTGTATGTGTATAAAGATGTATATTACCGGTAACTGAGTGGTGATCAGTTTTTGGGCAGAGGATCACCGTTTGGCACAACAAGTGCACCGTCTCATACCAGAGGGGTTATCTGGGTTAAAGTGGACTTCATGACTAAATTGCCGTCTTTCTTCAGGCCGTACGTTTATGCCGTCCACTCGGAGCAGCCTGACACCTACGGACATCGCATGGGGCCGCTCAGCAGCGAGGTGAGCTGCAGGAGTCACAATTTATTGTGCTTCGTCCAAAATGTTTCATGTCTCAGGTTGAATAATTTGCACGTATACGTAGGTTTAGCTCATCCAGACGAGACAGAGACAGTAGACAGTCTAGTAGTACTCAAGGTTCCAAGTATCCCCAAAAACCACCAACAAATAAAATCTATACCGCCTGCAGACTCGTTCATGTTAATGACTGCTGGAGCAAAGCTATTAATTTTTTTTCTGTTTTGTGTCCGCAGCTGGACAACCCTCTGAGGGAGATCGACAACATCATCGGTCAGCTTATGAACGGATTGAAGCAGATGAACCTGCACCGCTGCATCAACGTCATCATTGTAGGAGATCATGGTATGAACCCCCCATCACCTGTCACGTTCAGAGGTTTCTGGGAATTACAACTTCCTTTTACACAATGCTCATTTTAAATAGGTATAACTTATAAAATGACTCAAATGGAGACAAACTCAAGAAGGACCAAACACATCATGTTGCTCAACCCAGTGTTTGAGTGAGTTTAAACCGATTGATTCAAAATGTCCAGATTCAGTCTGTGTTAATGCAACTAAATAATGACGTATGCTGACAGTTTTGGTTCCATGAACCAGGCTGACCTGCTGATGTTGGTTTCTGTCTGAACTTCAAAGTGATGGAGGTGAAAGGAATTTAATTATTAATGCTCAAAGCAAAAATCTACGCTCTATCTGTGGAGAATAAATCTCTGGTTGATCTGGATTTTCTATTTCTGCAAACCTGATCAAACAGCTCCCAACAAGGTGCAGGGGTCAGGTTTGGGTCGTTTTTAACTATTCCAGTCCTCTGTGGTGCAAGGAGATGCTGAGGATAATGTCCAGTGGATACATTGAAAGAAACTCAGCATGGGGGCATTGTGTTGCATGAACCCGACAGGCTAAAGATCAACAGGAGACATTTTTCAGCATTTTTGATTGATCACAGCAGGAAAAACACGGGTGTTTTAATAATGGCTGCATTACATTAAGTGTCCTCGTAAGTCATGGAAGCCACAGAAATGGGACTTTTTGTAGCAAGAGAGCCCAAAGCACAATGAATTTAAAGAGGAAAAAGAGTGTTAAAAACTTAATTGCAAGAGATCGTTTTTGGAGAAGGGGAATGTGTGCAGAGCGGGATCTGCCGGGCGGGACAGCATTGGAGAGTAAAGAGTTTGGAGTGGAGTTTGTTGTCTGGCTGGCACAAGAATTCAAGGCACAGAGAGAAAATTATTAACATGAGGAGATTCACAAGTGAGATCAGAGAGTTGGCCTGAGAGTGTCTGGCTGCTGAACCATCTGGCAAAGAGTGGTGGAGAAGGCGGGTTGTTGTACTGGTGGAGGTGATGAGGTGATGAATAGTAGATGTTTCAGCTACGCCCTCAGGCACACGAACACAGACGAACGCATGCACCAACAAAAACAAAGAAGAAGGAGATCCATTCCATTATCTGTACGGCCATTACCTTATCGTATATCGTACAAACCAGTTTATTATTAGGAGGGGTAGCAGCATTTTGTGCAGTGTTACAGTTATAATATCACAAATCCTAAAACAGAAAAAATAAAACCTCACAACTTCACTAAAAGCACCCTCACTCCTAATGTGGCCAAACAAAGGGAGTTCTGGGGGTTTGTGACCATTTAAGTTTCCAAGCCTGACACAGTCGCCAGCAAACATGAGCGAAACAGTCAGAAAAAAGTATAGAGTGTCCAAATACATAGTATGTTAAATGTCAGAAATACCAGGATGACCCACTTTGACGGTCACAACACTGTGATGAAGTAGTACACCACAATTCTATGCAAACTGCATGCAACGTAAAGGCAGCTGCACCACCTACTGAAAGTATCTGTAACTGCTGAAAGTGCTTTTCCTGATGCTAACATCCTAATATTCCCCCCTGACCTGAATATCATCCCTCCTTCGCCATTATGGAGGATCTCTGTTAGATAAATGCACCTTGAGAAGACGAGCAGAGAGGAAGCAGGTATATCCTACTTCTAAGTCTATTATCAATGTAAACAAAGGTTTACATGTTAAACTGCTGAGTTAAAATGTAAACTCCAACATGATAAAAAAAATACATAAAGAAGCGGGATTATCATTTAAGTCAGTCGTGCAACTCCTAAAGAGATTCAAACGTCTTCTCAATCCTTAAAAAAAGGGAAGAAGTTCAATCTCTGTAATAGACGTAATAAAACATGGACACAGTGAATATTTTCTAAAGTCACAAAGCAACAGAAACAGCTGCTTTTTTGTAGGTTGTATTTGTAGTTTTTAATTAATTTTGTAGTCTCTGATTTTGGGATTAACTTCTGTGAATATACAGCTGAATTCACAGCACAGCCGTCGTCTTTAACTTATGGTGAGTTTTTCAAACATTATAAACTCAGGGTTTTAGTGGCGCAGAGCATGTGAGGTGTCACTATTTCATACTCATTCTGTTGTCGAACAAAAGAAAAAGAAAAATGTGTAAATGAAAGCAGCTTTAATGCGAATCTAGTTCAATTCAATTAAAATGCAGAAGCAAAGAGAAGCAAACAATAAACAAGTGCCTCCTGTGTTTTTTTTCTCTTAAAGTGTTCATGCTGCTTTGTTCTGACATCCACACTCTGCTCGGTGTACAAACCACCTTTTTGTTCTGCGGTCACCTGAAGTAGCCCCAAACTTTAGAAGCCTTGGCTTTTCACAAGCTTTTGCATTATCTAAAACTGTAGCGCTGACAACCAACCAATGACTGGAGCCATAAATGACTGATGCCAGTGACAATAAAGACAAGCTAAGAACAAAACATGCTGCAGCAGAGTAGTATTTCTAAAGTTCAAATGAGTCAAACTGAGTTGGGAAGCAGACAGTAGAACAAAGGTTATTCTTCACCTGTCACTTTAAGATGTGCTTTAATGACTAATCAAAGGCACAGGCCGGTTAACTGTACTCCTTCTCTACAAAATAAATACCAAAACCACACAAGATAAAGGAGAACCATAGTCATCATTTTCATCTTCATTTCACAAAAATCTGTTTAAATACCACTCCAGTGAAAATCAAAGTCCATTCAGTCAACAGAATCCCAACCCAACATCAGAAACAGACCAAACAGTTCTGTTTTAGCATCCTGATAAAGAAAACCAGAAGATCCTAAAGTCATTAAGAAAAGCTTCTAAATAATATCAATTTAAGAAGGAATTGTAAATAATAGATTTCAGTTCATTTCAAAGCTTTTCAGCACATTTCAACTTGTTTGCAGTTAAGCTTTCTAGGCGTGGGAGAGTATATATGAGGTATGAGGAAGCCAGGCGAGGACTGGGATAATGTTGCCTGAGCTGAGGCAAGAGAAGCCTGGAGATTTGCTCATTTAAATAAAGGAGACTTATCTTAACCATCGTCCAGTGAAGCATCCGTGCAGTTGTCCAAGCAGCCACAGAGGAGATGAAATGCGGTGCATCCAGTCCTGCTCCTGAATCACAGCAAAATATCCCATATCCAGCCGGTTCTGGGTTCCACAGCTGCTCCATTTGCGCTAATACATCCAATTTTAAGCGAAGATGACCACAACTGGATTAGTCTTTCTGAAATCCTCCTTTTCCCAACTTTGAATTCACTCTATTGTTCTCCACGCCTCCTTTGTTCGCCCCACTCAGCTCACAGGTGCTTTAACACCTCACTTCCTGTCTGCACTTCCTGTCAGGAGGAATAAAGGGCTGTTCTGGTAAAAATATAAATGTTCAATTATAGCAACTAATCACAAGAGATCTAAAATGTTTGTACGTGTAGCTCATGTTAATTTGAGGTGTAGTGACCCTTTTATGGACACTGAAGGGGTGTAAACCAATAAATACTTAGGTTTGCGCCAACAAAACCCAACAATTATGAGTCTATGCGGAAACAAGTACCCTTCCTATATGCGACTTTTTAAAAAATTTTTTTTATTGTTATACTGAATTTTGACTTTTTAATATAATCTTTTTTTAATGTAAAATGCCAGCACGCCTTATTTCATCTGCCAACATGATTTGGACGTTACTTGGCATTTTATTTTGCACATTGCTTCCTTTATATATATATATATATTTCTTTAAATGTGTGAGCTTCTGAATATCTTGAATCTGTCTGATAATAAAAGTAGAAACTATGACATTGTCTGTTTCTGTATCTCAGGTATGGAGGAGGCCCACTGCGACAGAACAGAGTTTCTCAGCAGTTACCCGCTCAACATAGAAGAGATCATGCTGATCCCCGGGTCGCTGGGCAGAATACGACCTCGAGACCCCAAATCCACCACATGTGAGACAACCGAGCCTCGGTTTATCCATATCAGATGATTTTGAATACAAAACAGGTTTCATATTCCTCATTTCTTCATATTTCTGTTTCCAGATGACCCAAAAGTTGTGGTTGCAAACCTCACTGTAAGTACCGACATAGTACAGACCCAACACTCCAGCGGTGCCTTCACTTGTCTGTTTGCATGTGCGAGGTTTTGCGTCATTCATTTTTGTGTTTCTTGTTGTTTCAGTGTAAAATGCCAACTCAGCACTTCAAGCCATACCTGAAGCAGCATTTACCCAAAAGGCTTCACTACGCCAACAACCGCAGGATCGAGGACGTCCACCTGCTGATGGAGAGGAAGTGGCACATCGCCAGGTACACGTTCGGATTCAACTCAGCTGCACGAGCTTGTTTAAACACCAAGAAATCTTCGTCTTATTAAGAGTCAATAGAGGGAGAAATTGGAGCATCACAAGAAAAAAACTACCAGTTCCCCATTTTACATTTTCGTGAACAAAAGTTTACATACACTAAAGACCAAGTATATCATTGGCAGTCTTGAGTTTACAATGACTCCTATACTTCTGAATGTTTTGTAATGGAATCATTGAAACAGGAAAAATACAATCCTGCATTTTGATTCAGAGATTTTTTTATTGGTCTTCTGGAAATAGGACAAAATCAGAGTCACTGGAAACTCAAGACTGTCGTGATGTACATGGCCTTTATAAGTTGTGTGTAAACTTTGGTACGTCTTGAGAATCTTAATTGATCTGAATCAGATCCACCTCTAAGTGAGTTCGGTGTCAGATCCAGGTGTTTTGGATGCCTGACAGTGATAGCATTTCAGATTTGCTCACATTTTAGCTCCAGAAACCAAAAAACTCCTTCAGCACCTGCATTTTCTGGTGTCGTTGTTCAGTTTCAATCAAGAATTTCATTGGTTAAAAAACTATCTATTTCAGGAAAATGCCAGAAAAACTGAGAACTCGCTGTGGTTTCTTCGGTGACCACGGCTTCGACAACAAGATAACCAGCATGAGGGTACTGTACTGTGTTCAAGTCTTCCCCCTGTATTACATCTACCGTGTACTCTCACTGTATTTTTTTAAGGTGTCATTGTTTTGATCAGTGGGTCGCCTTTTGTTCTGTATCATGTGGTGCCTACATGGACGGTTTACAGCAGCCCTCGGTCTGTACATTAAAGTGTTATCAGAAGTGTTCATCAGGTTGGACACAGTTACACTCATTTTATCATGATCTAATGCTAGTAGCAGAAAACATCAGTCAGAGTGATCATCATGTGTAGACTGTAGTACTGAGTAAACATACAGTTTGTAGGAGCTCACATTTCAAATAAGTAAGGGAAACATATGAATATCTGCCAACTAAATCGTTACCAAACAATTTCTTCACCAATATGTTGGTAAAGGTGTGTAACAACATGCCCTAAAATGTTGAAGTTCAACTCCTGTGGGAAACCTTAAAAAACCTGCTCAAGTTAGGGTACCGATAAATGATTGACAACAAATAGATTTTTTAAAAATATAGCCTTAAGTAACTTATGAGGGATCAAATCAGGGTTTGTTCATGATTCTGAGTTGATTGTTAGCATTTATATTTCACTACAAACACTTCTTTGTTGAAAAAGGCCACACTCACTTTTACATTTACATTCACAGTAGCTTTTATTTCACATACTTATATAATACTCAGTTATTTCTCATTCAGTGTCAGAAGCTTCAAGAGTCATCGTCTATGTCTTCTTCAGACTCAACAACGTCATGACTACAGTTTCTGCATGTAATGATTTACAGACTCCACAGGCCCAGATGCTCGTGACCCCATTCTTCTCACAGCTGCACCTCCAGTTGCTGCAATCTCCATGACAATTACAGCTCGTCAACTTCAGTAGCTCCTCAGGAGCCATGGGGTCTAGTGTTGGAACTGGCTCATACCCATGCACACCTAATGTCCATCCATAGTCACTGGGCTTCAGAGACCCGCTCTGTACAAGGATCCAGTCCTGGTCTGCAGGTAGGCTCAGAGTGAATGCTGTGCAGCTGCACCCTCTGATAGAGGTAGAGTCTCTGGTTTGATCACTCCTGCCTTCATGGAGAACATGTTGTACCAAATTTCACCCAATGTAGTATCTGGTCCATGGTAAATGTACTGGACAATCACAGTACCGGCCTGAATCACTGCCTCCTTGGTGACGTCTGTGTCAAGGAAGATGTCCATGCACTCATCCACGTCCCCTGCACAAAACCTGAAAAAGTGCACCAGGTTTGTGTCAAGTATCATGTGAAACAGAAATACATTTTTTATTATTATTTTAAATATTTTTACTATGATGACAATAATGATGATGATTATTTGTTGAAGTAATAGCTGTATTATCATTATTACCTGTCAAATAGAGGTGTGTTCCCATGGCCAGCATGAAGAATCTCTCACGGTTTCTGCAATTGCTGGCTGTGGGAACACAACTCTGTTTGACAGGTAATAATGATAATACTATTACTTCGACAAATAATCATCATCATCATCATCATCATTATTGTCATCATAGTAAAAATATTAAAAATAACAATAATAATTGTACTTCTGTTTCGAATTTGGTACAACATGTTCTCCACGAAGGCGGCAGCAGGGGTGATCAAACCAGAGACTCTACCTCTATCAGTTGGTGCAGCTGCACAGCATTCACTCTGAGCCTACCTGCAGACCAGGACTGGATCCTTCTACAGAGCGGGTCTCTGAAGTCCAGTGACTATGGATGGACATTAGGTGTGCATGGGTATGAGCCAGTTCCAACACTAGACCCCATCGCTCCTGAGAAGCTACTGAAGTTCACTGTAATTGTCATGGAGATTGCAGCAACCGGCGGTGCAGCTGCAAGAAGAATGGGGTCACCTGCATCTGGGCCGGCAGTCATGATGTTGTTGAGTCTGAAGAAGACATAGACGATGACTCTTGAAGCTTCTGACAGTGTGAATGAGAAATAACTGAGTATTATATAAGTATGTGAAATAAAAGCTACTGTGAATGTAAATGTAAAAGTGAGTGTGGCTTTTTCAACAAAGAAGTGTTTGTGGTGAAATGTAAATGTTAACAATAAACTCAGAATCATGAACAAACCCTGATTTGATCCCTCATAAGTTACTTAAGGCCGATTTAAAATAAATAAATAATTTTTCCGTCAATCATTTATCGGTACCCTGACTTGGGCAGGTTTTTTTAAGGTTTCCCACAGGAGTTGAACTTCAACATTTTAAAACATGTTGCTACACACCTTTACCAACATATTGGTGAAGAAATTGTTTGGTAACGATTTAGTTGGCAGATTTGTGAAATATCTCATAAAATGCCCTTACTGTAACTGGTTTTACCTTTTAAATCTGATTTTCACTCGTCACCAGAGGAANTAAAATGTTGAAGTTCAACTCCTGTGGGAAACCTTAAAAAACCTGCTCAAGTTAGGGTACCGATAAATGATTGACAACAAAGAGATTTTTTAAAAATATAGCCTTAAGTAACTTATGAGGGATCAAATCAGGGTTTGTTCGTGATTCTGAGTTGATTGTTAGCATTTATATTTCACCACAAACACTTCTTTGTTGAAAAAAGCCACACTCACTTTTACATTTACATTCACAGTAGCTTTTATTTCACATACTTATATGATACTCAGTTATTTCTCATTCACCCTGTCAGAAGCTTCAAGAGTCATCGTCTATGTCTTCTTCAGACTCAACAACATCATGACTGCAGTTTCTACATGTAATGACTTACAGACTCCACAGGCCCAGATGCTCGTGACCCCATTCTTCTTACAGCTGCACCGCCAGTTGCTGCAATCTCCATGACAATTAGAGCTCGTGAACTTCAGTAGCTCCTCAGGAGCCATGGGGTCTAGTGTTGGAACTGGCTCATACCCATGCACACCTAATGTCCATCCATAGTCACTGGACTTCAGAGACCTGCTCTGAAGAAGGATCCAGTCCTGGTCTGCAGGTAGGCTCAGAGTGAACGCTGTGCAGCTGCACCCTCTGATAGAGGTAGAGTCTCTGGTTTGATCACCCCTGCCTTCATGGAGAACATGTTGTACCAAATTTCACCCATTGTAGTATCTAGTCCATGGTAAATGTACTGGACAATCACAGTACCAGCCTGAATCACTGCCTCCTTGGTGGCGACTGTGTCAAGGAAGATGTTCATGCACTCATCCACGTCCCCTGCACAAAATCTGAAAAAGTGCACCAGGTTTGTGTCAAGTATCATGTGAAACAGAAATACATTTTTTATTATTATTATTTTAAATATCTTTACTATGATGACAATAATGATGTTGATGATTGTTTGTTGAAGTAATAGCTGTATTATCATTATTACCTGTCAAATAGAGGTGTGTTCCCATGGCCAGTATGAAGAATCTCTCACGGTTTCTGCAATTGCTGGCTATGGGAACACAACTCTATTTGACAGGTAGTAATGATAATACTGTTACTTCGACAAATAATAATCATCATCATCATCATTATTGTCATCATAGTAAAAATATTAAAAATAATAACAATAATAATAGTATTTCTGTTTCGAATTTGGTACATCATGTTCTCCACGAAGGCGGCGGCAGGAGTGATCAAACCAGAGACTCTGCCTCTATCAGAGGGTGCAGCTGCACAGCATTCACTCTGAGCCTACCTGCAGACCAGGACTGGATCCTTCTACAGAGCAGGTCTCTGAAGTCCAGTGACCATGGATGGACATTAGGTGTGCATGGGTATGAGCCAGTTCCAACACTAGACCCCATGGCTCCTGAGGAGCTACTGAAGTTGACGAGCTGTAATTGTCATGGAGATTGCAGCAACCGGCGGTGCAGCTGTGAGAAGAATGGGGTCACGAGCATCATGATGTTGTTGAGTCTGAAGAAGACATAGACGATGACTCTTGAAGCTTCTGACAGGGTGAATGAGAAATAACTGAGTGTTATATAAGTATGTGAAATAAAAGCTACTGTGAATGTAAATGTAAACGTGAGTGTGGCCTTCTCAACAAAGAAGTGTTTGTGGAGAAATATAAATGCTAACAATAAACTCAGAATCATGAACAAACCCTGATTTGATCCCTCATAAGTTACTTAAGGCCGATTTAAAATAAATAAATAATTTTTCCGTCAATCATTTATCGGTACCCTGACTTGGGCAGGTTTTTTTAAGGTTTCCCACAGGAGTTGAACTTCAACATTTTAAAACATGTTAATACACACCTTTACAAACATATTGGTGAAGAAATTGTTTGGTAAGGATTTAGTTGGCAGATTTGTGAAATATCTCATAAAATGCCCTTACTGTAACTGGTTTTACCTTTTAAATCTGATTTTCACACGTCACCAGAGGAACCATTGCCTCTGAGTGCTGTGATTCATTATACTTGACATGTACATTTCTCTCTCTCTTTGTTTTTTTGCATGCAGACGATCTTTATGGGCCACGGGCCAAGCTTCAAGTTTCAAAAACGAGTGCCAGAGTTTGAGAACATAGAGTTATACAACGTCATGTGTGGTGAGTGATTTACTTTAATGATGGGCCTTCTTTTGTACAAATGGAAGCCTAAAGATGTGATCGTCTTTTTGATTACGTAGAGAGTGCTGGTTTTTGCAGCAGTGGAGAATCCTGCAGAGCTTTTTCAAGACACATTTTTCGATGCAATATAAAGTCCTGTACCTCTACGGAAACACAAAAACGATGACTAGAAGTAGAGAGAATTTAGAAATGTTTTCTGTAAAGTATAAGAAAAGTTTAGATAAATAAATCTTTAAAAAAAGAAAAAACAAGCTAAATGTCTTTGATGTTTTGTTGCACAAAAATAGAAAAAAAAATGTCCTTAGTGTGTCCAACATTATCCCAAGAGTCCACAGTTGTTATCTATACTGAAAAACAACTTCCAACACTATAAATACTTCACTGCTTACATTTTTAATCTGTTTCTAAATGTGTCTCCTCTCTGCTCTGTGTCAACACCACAGCCTGCAGTTCAGCTGAAAAGTCGAAAAACTTGTGTCACGTGATTCTCGGTCACTGCTGAGTTACTAGTAGCTTTACTGTTGCACTAAGGAGTGCAGAATTTGTCGTCTTTCACAGACATATGTTAGTGCAAAAAACTTTTAAATGTAATGTTTAGATTTAAGCTCAAAATCATGAGTAGCAATAGATTTTCCTGACAGAACGGCACTTGACAGATGAGTAGTTTAAATTTGAAAATCTGTTCTGTTCCTGGCTCTGATGAAAATGTTTAGGGGTTCAGAGCATTAAAAGCAGAAACAAATATTTAATATATGGTTCTTTCTTTGCAGATCATACAGAATTGTTCATTTTTTGATGCAAATTACTTCTTCCACCTACTAAACCAAAACAAACCAATTCATTATTCCTCAAAATGTCAGATTGAAATGATGCTCCTCAGCCGGCTGAGCCTCCTCCCTCTGCCTTCTGTTCCTCTCGCCGTCAGACTTGTTGGGGTTGACGCCAGCTCCAAACAACGGGACCCACGGCAGCCTGAACGACATGCTGAAAGAGCCGCCGTTCCATCCCAGCATGCCCGACGAAGTCACGGCACCGTCGCCAGCGTCCGCCTCCGACGGCAGCGTGACACAAGATCTGGGCTGCAGCTGCGATGACGAGGTGACGTCACCGATAGGTCACCTCTGACGTCAGATTACACTGAGCTGACTGCAGCTTCGCTCTCTAACTGTGCGACTGTGTTTCAGAACAAAGTGGAGGAGATCATTGAAGCTTTTAACCCGGCACCGGATGGAATCTACAGTTACAGTAGGTTTCTCTGTCTGGAGGTGTTGAAACATGCACAATGGAACAGCTGTACTTTAGCAGCAGCTGAGGAAATCTCTGGTTGTGTGTCTTGTTTTGAAATAATTTATTTGTGGTTTGTGGACCCTAATTAATGCATGAAAAGTATCCTGACAGCTAAAGAGACAGAACAGTGTATTAATGTAATCATTCATCAAAGGAACCAAAGCACAGCAATAATTAAACCCTCAAACACGTCAGTGGGTTTATGATGCATATTATCTTTTTAAAAAATAACCAAAATGACAGCGTTTATCACTGTAAACACAGAAACAATCGTTAGACTTTTGAACTACTTGTGTGTATTTTGGTGTTTCATTGGAAAACTGAATCTTAGAATTGTGTTATTTTATCAAACTTTATTCTGCTTGTCTCATTTTAAATACTGCAAAATATAAACTATTTGCACAAACCAGATTCTGGAAATGACAAAAGATTTTTGTCACACAAGTGTCTTAAAAGGGAGAGCAAAATTTGTGATATTATGCTGGAATAAAATTTTTAAATAATTTTCTTGATAAATTCAGCATCATCTATCAGTAATTAGTGAACTCATATTATAAATTCAGCATGACAGTGATTATTTGTCCTGTGATGATATTTGTTTTATTCAACAGACACATATCAACAGCAAAGGTAGCATCATGACATGTTCCACTGGAATATATGAACATTGTTGTGGTCAATCTCAGCGTATCTTAAACACATGAGCTCATTAAGGCCCCTAAAGCAAAGCAGTTTTGGGGCCTTTTTTTGTTTTTTTTGCTTCTGTCACATTTTCACTGTGTTTTTGTCGAGTGTTTTGCCCCATTCCTCTCCGATTCATGTATTATTTAGCATCTGCCAATCCGATCTGATACTGTTTTACGACATAATACACACTTCAAAAAGTGTGGATTCGCTGTAGTACCTGGTTGTGCCACCAGGTGGAGGCTTTTAACTGTTTCAACCAGAGAAGCAGCACAGAGCATTGTGGGGGTTTAAATAGTAAATGGGCACCATGACAACGTTTTCTGTGAGCCTTAACCTCTTAGGACTTGGCATCACAGTAACTTTTTTAAAATATTTGTTTATTTTTGTTATTATTGTTTATTTCATTTTTTAAAAATTATTTTAAAAACATATTTTTAAATATATTGTCATTTTCTTTATATTTTTAATTTTCCTTTGCTATTTAATAAGATCAAATAGCAACGAGAAATAAGAGAAATAAAAAATGCATATAAAACAAGAGCTCAGGTCTTAAGAGGTTAAAGCAACATTTTTAATCATTTTTCAACAATACGCTGCTGCAAAGTTCACTCTGTCTACTGAACAATGCAGCTCTGACAATAGGTCGACTCCTAATAATCAAGCTAAATAGTTGAGTAAAGCTCATTTGGACCCTGTTTTTTTTTTTTTTTTTTTTAACCTCGAGAACAAAACTGTTTGGCCTCTTTACTTAACTGTCATTCTAGGGAATGGGAGTAAAACTTCACTTAGACTCAGATAAACTTTAATGATGCGTGAGGGAAATTGTTTTATCACAGTATCAAGGGCACAAAATGAATAATTATATCGGAATATACAAAAAAAAAAAAAAAAAGCAAGCAGGAAATATAATAATACAAAGTTGAACTCACTTTGTGTTTGTGTGTTTGCAGACAGCACCCATCTGCCGTTTGGTCGGCCGGCGGTGATGTTCGACACTCGCTACAGCCTCCTTCATCATGTGGAGTTCATCAGTGGATACAGCAAAGAGCTGGCCATGCCTCTGTGGACGGCCTACACGCTGCCACGACAGGTAAACAACACACACACAAACACACTTGGTGTGTTTGATCAACACATCGTATTGATTTTTGTTCCCTGGTCACTTATATGCCAAACCTTATTACACAGTATAACTCCTACAGATCTTTAGCAAAGTGTGACGTTTATCGAACTTTATATCACCTAAATTTGATTAAACAGGGGTTTTGTTTAATGGTTTTACTGGTAACAAGATGCATCATAGGTTTCAAGGGACAGTGATGTTCAAATTTTTGCGGATAGCAAGTCGATGTTAGTTCACCTTAAAAAAAAAAAATCAGCCTTAAGAGAAATGATCACACCTTCCTGGTAGACGTTTTAGTCCCTCGTGTATTTTGGTTTTCACATTTTGCAAAATAGCTCATAAGTGCAGTACTTTCTTTCTTCATTCAAATAATAATCATAAAGGAAGGATGCTCGATGGTAAAACAATTTCAAAATAAATCAATAAAACAATGCCACATAAGATAGTAAGAGAACCAATAATGTCACATCCACGTAAGGAAAAAGAACAAGTGGAGAAAAAGAAATTGGCTTAAAAAGGCTAAAAAATAATCATAATAGTAGTCGTAATAATACATAAATAGTATTAATATCTAAATAAAATAAATAAAGAGCAAAATAGAATAACATGAACATGTAAAATAAATAAAATCCAAAAACAAATTAGACAATTAAAATATAGGTCACATAAACAGCTTCCCCTTTAATGGATTATCTATTTGCCGTACAGTTCAAGTCTCTGTGGATCGATTTCGTCATAACACAAATGATGTGAAATTAAAAAAATGCCAGACACACACAAATCAAACTGAGGCTAAATTTTAAAAGATTTAACCAGACATTAGACAATCTGTGTTGTTTTCTTTCCAACACACACTGACGTCATGTGTTCTCTACACTTTGCCTTCACTAACAGCCTGACATCACCGTGTGGTAACGTCAGCCTTTCATTCATGTAAACTGGGTATCCGGTTGTAAAAAGCCGCCTCGTTAATCACTCCCAGCATTTGTTGTTGTTTGCAGTGAATGGCGGCGTGTTTGTGAGCAAACTCCCAACAACGCCAATAAACAGAGTGACTGAACACGCCTGTTCACCAGAAATGTTCTGCAGGTTTACTACATGCAGCTGCTCACAAACACATAAACACACTCTGTCATACACGAATGACAACACAAACACGCATGTGATCATGACTCAGATCAGAACGCCACACTTGATTTTTACTCACTTTTCCTGTTTTTTTAAGCTTTAACTCTATAAAACTCAAAACTCCATTGAAAGGTCTGAAAGTTATCTTTAATGAAATAAATCACCAAAATGGCACCATTTATCAGCTAGAAACCATGAAAAAGTGTCTCTGTTGCAAAAATCTACCAAATCTAAGCCAAAAATCATGGGATTGCATCAAAAACATATCATTTAACACCCATCCATCCATCATCTATACACCGCTCAATCCTCATTAGGGTCACGGGGGGCTGGAGTCTATCCCAGCTGACTTAGGGCGAAGGCAGGGGACACCCTGGACAGGTCGCCAGTCTATCACAGGGCTACACTTAGAGACAGACAACCAAGCACACTCACATTCACACCTACGGACAATTTAGAATCATCAATTAACCTCAACATGTTTTTGGACTGTGAGAGAACCCACGCTGCACGGGGAGAACATGCAAACTCCACGCAGAAAGATTCCGGTGCCCCCACCGGCGACCTTCTTGCTGTGAGGCAACAGTGCTACCAACTGTGCCACCCTGCAGCCCATCATTTAACATGGTTTTTGGAAAAAAATGCCAAAATAAACCATTTTGTCTTAACAGATTCTGTCATAAATGCAAAATATATATATATACATACATTAAAAACGCACTTCTCAGAACAACCAAGAAGCCATAAGTGACTCAACTACAACCAATCTTCTCTTTAGTTATGGTTTAGGGCATTGCAACTTTGCCATACTGCACAAAAAACACTTTGCATGGTGGAATACCTTTCTATAGTTGATGTGCAGAGTAGTGAGCTAACAGCTTGGGGAAAAAAGGCAGGAAATTGCTGTAAATTGGTAAAAATCTATAGTTTGTAGACTCACAGTTTAGCGTTCGTCATAATGCAAGGAAACATTTCTGAGTTCTCTCTACTTCTAGTCATGGTTGTTCTGTTCCCATAGAAATGCAGGACTTTAATAGTGAAAAATGAGGCTACAGGGAAGAAAAATGTTACAAAAAACAAAAGCAAATAAAACAGTCAGACACTTCTTGTGGTCAGATGGTCACTGTGATGATGGTTGATTAGAAAACTTTGGAAAAAGAGTTCACTTACTGGTTGTTTTATTGAGCTATCAGATTAATTCATGATGCTTCAGTTGTGTCTCATTCACAGCATGAAATTAAACTTGATCAAACCAGTGACTGACGATGTTTTCCCTTTAACTGACTGGTTCCATCACCGAGCAGCCTTCCATGTTATAATGAGAAAAATGACTGAATGAGGCCATGTTGTTAAAAGGCCAGAAACTGTTTGAGAGTTAACGGGTATACGCGGCGTCTTTGTCTCGCAGGAGGATGTGACTCCGGTCCCGGAGGTTTCTCCTGCCGTTCAGTGCATCCGAGTCGACTCCAGAGTGTCGGCTGATCACAGTCAGAGCTGCACCGCCTACAGCCAGAACAGCCACCTCACCTACGGCTTCCTCTTCCCTCCAGGTAAAGCTGCAGGACGAGCACAGGATGCTCAGTGGAGATGTTCCACCAAACGCAAGAGCTAATTTGTCATTGTCTCCCTCTTCTGGCAGTAGGAGTTAATACACAAACACTGTCCATGCTCATGACATGTGACTCACCATCTGTCTCTTTTTTACATCCTGTAATCCTTCCTCTGGAGTTGCTTTTTTGTCGGGATGCTTTCTAGGTTTTATATTCATCAGTTCCACCGTATTTCTGTCGCCACTGTTGCTTCTCTCTTCAGTTCTGGTGAACTAACTATTGCTTGTGGATGGAAAACACATCGCTTCTGGTGTCACCACAGACAGCAGATATAAAACTCCCATCAGAAACAGAGAGATTTACCCGATGTTGATAGGATTATCATCGACGCTGATTTCTGTGTAAAAATCCCACAATCCATCTGTAAGTGGTGGGCCTTTTGATTCATTATAGAATATCTCTGTCACGGGATAACTAGGCTGGTTGACTCAAGCGCAGAAATGACACAAAAAAATAAGGCTTATTGTAGAAATTGATGTAGTAAAGATGAGAAAGAAAATGAGGCGGGGGTGTTACCGGTAGGGAGTAGATTGTCCAGGAAGCCACGGAGAAGGCTCGGGTTTGGTGCAGGTGGAGACACAGACGGGAAGCGGGAACACTGGAGAATCCTCAGTGAAGGAAAGGCGGTCTCGCTGACACTTGGAAAAAGGCACGAAGGGAGACTCGAAGGAACATGAAGGGAACACTCGGGTGGTGGCTAGAAGTCGCCATGTAGGTCAACACTCAGGCAAAGAGGGAATGGTGAAAGCTCCTCTTATACAGGTGGTGACGACCCAAATGAACTGCAGGTGCGTAGCTCACACACCTGCAGGGAATCAGTCAATGAGAGTTCCTCCAGGACGCCCTCTGGTGGACGCCTGGAGGAGAACAAAAACACAGGGCCAGGAATCACCATTCCCTGACAATCTCTACGACAAATATGAATAGATTGTCCTCATAATATAATTCAAAGAACAAGGAACATGTTAGAAGTTGGCCTTTCTGGCTTCATCGTCCTTTAAATCCTGGAACTTTAATCACACTGATTCCCACTGATGAATGAAAAAGTCGTGCTGTAGCCGTAATAAAAAGGTGTGAATTATCGTTCGAATCCAATATGAAAACAATGTTTGTCTACTCAGATCCACTCATGTGTCCGTTTTTTTTTTAGGTTTTGGTTCATTTGTGCTCATTTAATGTAAATAAGCAGCAATTCTTCATGATCGAAGCTTATGTATACAGCATCATGTTCTGGAAATCTTGGACGTCCCTGATCCAGATTTGTGAATAACTGAGTGTACAAAAGATGAGCTGATTTCCAAAAAGTAAAAGGTAAAATGGTTCTTTCTAAATTTAAGCAAGACTTGAAGTGCTGCTCATTCTGAATGCTTCAGTGAGAAGAATGATTATATGTTTAGCTTGAAGACTGTAGTGTCCTAAGTTTCTACGTAGAAACTGAATAAACTTCCTACTGGCTTGCAACAGCTGGGATGCTATCTAGATGAGAGGGAAAAGCATCTTCATGTTTTTGAGACAGATTTTAGGATCTGGGACCTTAATAAAAGTTATCTGAGAGCTCAGAGCTCAGTTAAGTAAAACTTTTGCACAGTTGCTTTTCCTGTTTTCTCACTGAAATTGTACAAAACTAAAATAATCTTGCTTGAAATGCGGGAAAGAACGTTCCGTCTTTAACTTGTGACTTTTAGAAATCAGTTCATCTTCTAGTTACTGAACTATTCAGAAATTTGGGACAGAGGTGCCAAAACTTTCCAGTGCCTGTTCCTGTAATTTTCCCATTAGATGTGGTTGTACAATCTTGACAAAGTATCTAGTAACAAGGCAGTTTAAATTATTTTTTTTTCAAGCAGTCATTGCAATACCTGGCAGTCACTACAGTAGAAAGAATGATCCAGCAAAAATGATTAAGTATGAATCACTTTAATGGCAAATGTCAGCCAGATGTGGGGCGTGAACTATGATTCAGACCTCATTGATGATGTCTGTGCCAAAATAAAACTATGCTCTGATTGTGCATCTCTGTGAAGTTGCGACTGTTTCGTCTGAACTTGTCTAGACACGTAAATGCAGCGGAAGATGACAGCGTGTGATGTGTGTCTTTGTGTTGACAGAGCTAGCAACGTCTCCGGAGTCCAGATACGACGCTTCGCTCATCACCAACACCGTTCCCATGTACCCCGCCTTCAAGAGTAAGTCACTTCAAAGTCAGACAGCAACACAGGAAACCAAATCCCAACTTGAAATTCGATGATCAAAATGTGGGCGATCTGTTATTGCATTTACACAGTCACACAGTCCTACAAGACTCATGCATGCTATCACGTGGGTTGCATGTCTGCCATTCGTCTTGATTAGTGCAAGGTAATAACAACTTCACAGCAACAACAGATATTACAGCTATATAACAAATACCAGCAGTTAAGAAAAAGCCTTATGATGAAAGAATGGTCTTATGAAGAGATTGAAAAGAGGAGTTTTCTACAGGTGAGGGGCAGCTCAGAGACTTGGCCGATCATAGATATGGACATGGGGGGAATTTTGAATTAACTGCATCTTTGGCTTGCTGATGCCAGGATAAGGTGAGTCAAAGTCAAATGTGATTTTAAAAAAAGCACATTTAAGAACAACAGCAGTTGAACCAAAGGGCTGCACAATTAAAATAGCAGGCCATAAAACACAATGATAAAGTACAAATTTCAATTAAAAGTTACGACACGGTAAATTGCAGTCAGGGTGTCGAGCTCTAAACGCCAAAGAGAAGGGGTGGGTCTTCAGCTGCGAGTTGCGGGTTTCTAAAGTCTGATCAAATCCTAAATGAAGAGGTCAACTGTTCCAGAGATTAGGAGAAGCCGCTGTGAAGAGTCCATCGCCATTTTTTTTTTTTTTTTTTTGTGCCTGAATCTCCAGGAGCATCTGGTGGGTCGACTTCTAGTTGGTGCATGAATGTGCAAGAGGTCCGCTACATATGTTGGCACCGCCCCGTTTAACAGCTTAAAAAACAAGCTATGAAATCTTAAAATCAATCCTGAAAAGGACGAGAAGCCAGTGCAGGGAGGACTGAAATGGTGTGATCGCACTTTGTTTTTACCATTAGAAGGTGAGCAGCTGCAGCCACAGACGCTGATAAGACGACCATTTGGCACCACGACAACACAATAATATGAAAGTCTGGATCAGCCTTCACCGTGGCTGAAGGTCTTAACTGGGGGGGAAAAAAAAAAGAAGCAGTTCTGGACACTGAGTTGATCTGTCTGTCAAGTCTGAAGGAGCTGATTAAGATCCCTTCAAGGTTTTTCACAGAACATTGATTGTATTAAAGAAGCCATCGACCAAACACAGCAACCTCCATCAGTTTTAATATATTTTAGGCTCTCCAATGAAAGGGTGCACCAAGTGTTTACTTTTCATTTTTAATGGCAGATAGATTTGTATAAAGCTGTGAAAAGGAATCGTCTATTTCTTAAATACAGACTCCAATGGCAGCATGTACAATATTCACTTGCCTGTCTGTCAAATATGACCTACGTCGGTTAAGAACCGCACCTTTGATGCCAAAACGCTCTTCAAGGTGTACAGTCGCACAATAGTCGCTCAAATAACTAGAAACTGAAAAAAGTACGAATAAATACAAATTTGCTAAATTATAATTTAGTGAAATAAGACATTGCTTTTGAATTGTGGGTGACAAGAATAATTTTAAAAAAAAAAGTGATCTAGAAGTCTAGAACTCCAGAGTTTCCTAAATTAACACTTTAACAAAGATCATAAAGAAGTCTAAAAAGCCTGAAACCTTTCATAAATGTCCCAGTTGTCTCGCTAGATAGGAGTCAATAGTTTCATTGTCAAGTCTGGAGGGGATGAAGACGTGGACAATGTTTTCTCAAGCTGCAGAGAACAGGAATGAATGAGGTGTTCTTGGTTATCAGCTGGGCTAATAAGGACGGCACCACTTTGGTGGAGAGTCTGGAGCCAGGAGTCTTTCAGGTGCAGGAAATTGTGAGGACATCCAATTATTAACTTCAGCAAGGCATCATATAAAAGGGAGTTTGCATGTTCTCCCCGTGCAGCGTGGGTTCTCTCCGGGTTCTCCGGCTTCCTCCCACACAGTCCAAAAACATGTTGAGGGTAATTGGTGATTCTGAATTGTCCGTAGGTGTGAATGTGAGTGTGCTTGGTTGTCTGTCTCTAAGTGTAGCCCTGTGATAGACTGGTGACCTGTCCAGGGTGTCCCCTGCCTTCACCCTAAGTCGGCTGGGATAGACTCCAGCCCCCCCCCCCCACGACCCTAATGAGGATTAAGCGGTGTATAGATAATGGATGGATGGATCATATAAAAGACATCAGAATAAAGAAGCAGCCGGTTCTTGCGACAAAAAAAAAAAAAAAAAAGGCAGCTTACGTCTTAAAATTTCAAAAAAAAAAAAAAAAAGGCCACAGACATGAGCCTTGGTAACAGTGTTTGTGTTTGTTTTCCCCTTTGTCTGCATTTGTCTGGAAATGTATTCAGCGTAGGATGTTTTGACAGTTCCAATAGAGAGTTCAGAAGAACTCTGGGGATTTTTGTCCATGCCACAACAGAATAAAGACGTGTTTGCAGCAACGCGCCAAGCCTTTAGCGTGATGAGTCTGACATGTGAAATGGTGGGGTTTTTTCTGCAGGCTGTTTTTAATCTTCATTCTGTCTCTTCCTGGACGTCGGTGGCATTCAGTGGTGCCACATGAGACAAAGCGGCGGCCCACTGATGTCGGGTCTGGGCGAGGGCGGCCTGATACCGATTGTTTATGTGCAGAGAGAGAGAGGGAGGGAACTTATCAGGACAGAACACAGACTCCCTCTCTCTGAAAATAATTTATCATTGTTGACAGATTAGTGTCGGGAAAATGTATTCGTTCTAAATCTGGCTGGCTGCATCAGGACTAACAGGGAAAACGTGGGCAATGACATCAATGAAATCAAATAGAAACAAATCATAGTTTCCTTATTGGGGACTCAAAGTACTTTTCCTTAAATGTCAATGTTTTTGGAGTTCAGTTAAATTGAACTTCTTTAGAATTTTTTAACTCATCTCTCTCTTTCTTTATTTAGCTGTTTTTCCATCCTTAGTGAAAAAATCTTGCTCAAACTCGAAGCAGTTTCTGGGCGTTTTTTGCTCCTGTTTTAGTCACTGCAAATCATTTTTTCCTGTAATATTAAATCCTGCACCTCTATGGAAAGAATGACTAAAGTAGAGAGAAATTAGAAATGTCTTCTGTGCAGGTTTAATGCCTTAAATCATGAAAGGAAAATATTGAAAGTTGATATAAATTCTACAGAGTTTGAAAAAGCACGGAGATGTGTGCAACATTTTTTATAGTTCACAGGTTTTACCGATACTAGAGAAAAAGATGTTTAGATATTGTCAACTGAAAAGTCCCATACTTTTATCTTGGTCAAAGTGTAGTCATTTAGGTGCTACGGTTGCACTGAGGAGCACTGAATTTTTTATTTTTTTACAGAATATGGTTAGAGTAAACCGTTAAATGAGACGTAGATTAAGGTGATTTTGCTGAAATATCATGATTTTCTGTTTTTACAGTTTTCGGCTCGGATACATGGTGTCATTTTGGTGATTTTTTTTAAACACAACGGGCCTTTCTAGCTTGGGTTTTGGGGTTCTGAGGGTTAATTGATTGCTTGTATGATATTTATACAGAGCTTTCAAAGACAATAGTTAAATTAAGTCTGATTGTGGACTGCAAGGTGGATCAGTGGTTAGCATCGTTGCCTCGCAGCTAGAAGGTCGCTGGTTCATGTCCTGGTGAGGACACCCGGGATCCTTCTGCGTGGACTTTGCATGTGTCCCGGCACTTCCTGGTTGGTTCAATGCTTTTATTGGAAGGATTTTGTCAGAGTTTGTTAAACTTGTTATTAAAGGTCAGAGGTTCAAAAAGATGTACATGTAATCAACCATGTATAACTTTAAGGCAACATACGCTCAAGATAGTTAGGGTACATTGAGTCTAACTGGAAAAATTGCTGCTCGTCTGCAATCACTTGCATTATCGTGACCGCCGAACTCGTGACTACACCACAAAAGTCACACTTCTTGTGAAGGGGCAAGCAGGAAACCAAGGCAGACTCAGCTTCCTTATTTATTTCCTGCTTAGAGATATTCTTAGATTGCAAGTAATTGTAGAAAATATGTATGAAATCTGAATCAGTGGATTAGTCAGTAAAAAAAAGGAAGATCAGAGAAATGTTCTGTCAAATCTGTTGAACTGACAGATTTGCATTTCCTTGTTTCCAAACACCTGTAAAACACAGAAACAGAAGTGAAACAGATGTGACAACAGAAAAACTCAGGGATTCTTCATACTTTATCTTAGCACCACATTTCTGAAACTGTAATATGAGTTTTCCTCTTTTTATTGCATTTGCGCTCCTAATAACACGCGTACAAGCTGTTGTTGGCTTTAGGGAGAAACCTCTCCACTGATTAAAGCTGCTAAAGAAGTATTTCATTTCTTGTGTGTATGCAGGAATGTGGAGTTATCTCCAGGGGACGCTGCTGAGACGTTTTGCCGAGGAAAACAACGGCATCAACGTTCTCTCTGGACCACTCTTTGACTACAACTACGATGGGCTCCGAGACACCACAGAGAAGATAAAAGAGTGAGTTCACTGGGGTGACGACTGATAACACTGTGGCCACAACAAAACCTGCAGCTGCCCGGTGTGACGGCACTCATGTTTGTGGCTGCAGTGTGAAAAGGGCAGTATCACCAGACACACACACACACACACACACACACACACACACGGTGGGAAATTTTCCAGTCTTATCTGGAGAGAACACACACACTGACGTCATTTATAATCATAAATGAGGCTGTACAAATAAAGTATCTGCTTCAAAGTCCAGCAGTGGATTTGAAAAGCACGTTATCTTTAAAAATATATGTATCTTTAAAATGACTCAGTTTAGCATCACCAGAGGCTGCCAAAACAGAAAGATTAATGGGATTTTCAGCTTTCTGGTAGGTCTCTCCAAATCTAAAATAAAAATTGGGATATTTAAAAAAAAAAAAAGAAAAAAAGAAAAAAGAAAAGCCCTTCATTCTACACGTCATTTAAACTTTTTCCAAAAATTTAAAAAATCTAAAAACTAAATGACCGACAATCATGTGACAAAGAGAAAATCTGGAACTTTTCGGTTGAACTGCAGTGGCAGTGTTTACTGAAAGCAGAGAGGAGACAAATTAGAAATGAAAATAACTACATATGCTTTGAATGTAAAGACACTTGCAACAGTGTCATGTATTCCAATTATTTCAATTTTTGCAAAAGATTCCAAGAAATTCAGGTTTTGTTTTTTTGTTTGTTGCTGTTGCCTTTTTTCCTATTTTCTGACATTATAACTGTGTCATTTCTCACAAAATAACAAAAAACTATCTTTTTGAATTCCCTCTACTTGTGTTGTTTCCATGGAGATGCAGGATTTTATATTGCAATCAAAAATGAGCCCACAGTGAATGAAAATGTGATGGGACCAGAGGAAGGCCGCAGAACAATGTTCTCTCTTTTAGCATTGACTGGTTCTATTACACACCAGCCTTTCATGTCAAAATGAGAAAAACATAATTGAATAAGAAATAGAATCTTACAAATATCTTAATATTTAATAAAAAGAATTGTTAAAATGTGGAACTATTATCCTTATAGGAAGAAATGAAGTTTTACTCGTGGTAGGTGGTTGATGCTGTTTAGTAAAGGTTTGAAACCAAGTATTCTAGTTACCTTCACTTATTTACATCATGATATAAAAGGCTTTTATCTTTTTCATCTTTTTAATTACTGTAATTTCCGCACTATTAGTGCACCTGAATATAAGCCGCACCCACTAACTTTAAAAAGAAAAAAAGGTTTTGTACATATACAGGCTGCACTTGTCTAAAAGCTGCAGGTGTCCACGTTGTAACATGAGGTATTTACACACAAAGATTTTTTTAACTTTTATTTAAATACGTACTGTGAATGCTTTTATTCCCGAACAGTGCCTGTAACAGGATTGGTTAAGAAAATAAAAAATACAGCATCCTACCAGGAAAAGTCATTGACCGCTATCTTCATCTTCCTCCTGCGCACTAAAACCACTAAAGTCGTCTCCTTCAGTGTTCTTCAGAATGACTTCGCCACACACTTCCTTAGTCTTTCTTTTGTTGTCGCTCTCAATGTCACTTTCATCTTGAGGCGAATTTGTAAAAATCCGTAAATTAGTCGCGTCATTGTTTAAGCCGCAGTGTTCAAAGCGTGTGAAAAAAGTAGCGGCTTATAGTCCGGAAATTACGGTAGCTGAACAAACCCAGGCACATGTCCAGTGTTGTATTTGAATGTTTCAGGTCGGTTAATATGTGTGTTTTCTCTGTACTCAAGCACACAAACACCCGTGAAAAACCACTTTCAAGCAGTTATGTGTGTTTCTGCTGGTGCTCTCCTGCAGGTTCTCGGCCGACGGCCCGTCCATCCCAACCCACTTCTACACCGTGGTAACGAGCTGCCAGGAAGTGAACCAGACGGTGGAGGAGTGTGACGGAGCGCTCAGGGTCTTTTCCTTCCTGCTACCCCACAGACCGGACAACAGCGAGGCCTGCAATGTGAGTTCCATCCATTGTCTATACACCGCTAAATCCACGGTGGGGGGCTGGAGTCTATCCCAGCTGACTCAGGGTGAAGGCAGGGGACACCCTGGACAGGTCACCAGTCTATCACAGGGCCACACTTAGAGACAGACAACCAAGCACACTCACAGTCACACCTACGGACAATTTAGAATCACCAATTAACCACCGAGCCACCTTGCAGCCCTCAATGTGAGTTGAAAAGTCCACCCCAGCAGGGGGTAGCACTGTCCCAGCTTCAGCCAGTAATGGACTCAGATGAGCAGAACAAGCAGCTTTCATCTCCAATAAGGGGGAAGTAACTAATTACATTTACTCAAGTACATTTACTTTTTTGTCAGAGTATTTCCATTTTGAGGAATTAAATGCTTACGCTTCACCGAACTTCAGAGCAACAGTTAATTTAGAGATGAAGACCATCAAAACTAAAGTCAGCTTGAGGGCACCTCAGTGGAAACAGAACAACCATGACTAGAAGCAGAAAAACTCAAAAATGTGTTATATTGTAATGCCATAAATCAGGAAGAAGATAAAAATAACAGTTGAATATCTGTGATTCCTAATTTTACAAATTACAAAAAAAAGCAAAAAAACAAACAGAATCAACATATACAACTTTTTTTTAAGGGCCTTCAGATATGGCCAATAAATAATGAAAAAAACAAACTGATGGCTCGACATGCTACAGATGTTGGACTTTGTGGTTTTTCCCGTGATCTGATCTGCTCTGTGCACACACTTCAACCCACTTCATTCAAAAAGTCTCTGAAACTTTGTCACCTGACTGTTGGTCAGAGCTGAGTCACTCATTACTTTCTGGTTGTGTTGAGTAGTGCAGATTTTTTTTTTTTTTTGAAACTGAATTTAGTTCCAGCGGACAATTTATTTTTAGGACATTTTTAATTGAGTCAAGTGATTTTGATGAAATATCATGATACTAAGCTTAAGTTTTCATCACAGATGAGTTGTACAGGCCTGTCGAAAATGGATGATTCTTTGTTTTTACAGTTTCTGCTGTGATTTCTAGACAGAGAGCTTTGCCTTTTAAGGGTTCAGAGGGTTGAACATATGTACAACTTTTTACAGTATGATGAATTTTAAATGTACAAAATTTAGGTTTGTCAGTCATTAATTGTTTCGACTACTGATTGATCAGTAACGTTAAATACTGCAGATCCTGAAATCTGGCCCAAAATTGTAAACTGAAAAATATACACTGTTGGTTGAACAAAAACACAATATCTGGAACATCATTTACAGCTGGGTGTTTCTAACCATCCTATTTGATTTCTCAAAGAAAATGATTTATGACTTCACCAAGAAAAAAATCCAAAAATGAGCACAGAATGAAAATAATAATTGCTTTAGTTGCAGTATTATATAAATTAATAAAAATGTTCCTTCATCTCAAGCTGCTGCAGGAGAAAAATGCTGCACTGCAAACATGAGTACGTAAGAAACAACAATCCATCCATCCATTATCTATACACCGCTTAATCCTCACTAGGGTCGCGGGGGGCTGGAGTCTATCCCAGCCAGAAACGACAATCAAATGTTAAAATATATAATCACTTCCAATATGTCCTGGTCGTTTTTAAACTCTGACCTGGATTCAAACAAGAATCTTAGTTAAAGGTGCAACTTTTTAGTGCCTGAAACACCATGAAAACATTTTTATTTCACTATTCATAGCAACAGGTCAAGTTTTCAGTGTGTTCTTCTCGTAAGTCTTGTCACAGGAACGATTCAAATCCACGCTACTGAATCTAAGATTGGAATATTTGATCACAAATATTTAATTCTGCCAAAAATAAATAATGGACTCTAACCAGATTCTGTAAAAAGATAAAAATTCAGAGCTCCTTTTTGCACCTGGCCAACCAATAGAAACTTGGCTGCCATCAACAATTACTTGACAAAAAATCAGGGACTTTTCTGCATCACTTCTGTGTTTCCGCAGACCTGACTGTTCCACTTTCTCTTACTGGCAAACCAAACATGAAAATAGGTTGCAGACATCATACCGACTGGAATCACATCCGTTATACAGAAACTAAAACATCAGTGCTGACGTACAGCTGGGGCAGAAGAACCGTGGTTCCCCTGAGCATTTTTTTTGAGTTCCTGCTGTGTTGGAAAGGGAAACTTCATTCCTCAGCTCATCTCCATCAGCAGCACCGCTCTTCAAATGTCACAATAATTACACAGTTAGTCTGCAAATAAAAAAGAAAAGTGTCAGTTTTCCGACTGTCCTTAAACTAATCATGCGGTTTCTGGTTTCCGGACTCAGCTCTGTGCAACAACATGGCCCTGACTCCTCTTGCACAAACACCTGAACAGCAGCTGTCCACACATGCAACAGTTCAAACAGCCAGACTGGCTCTACCTGCGAACCCAGATTGATTTATATAAAAATGTACAAGCACGGACTAAACAGAGAACAAAGCCTGTCTCATGAAACATTCCACACATAATCTGACCAAATATTGTAAGTATAATGTGACTGATTGTCACATTTGATAGTGTTTTTGAACAGATTGCTTATGTGAGTTGAAGAATGACTACGAGTCACTATGAAATGACTTCTGAAGATTCTACCAATGTAAATTCTTGAGGTTTTATCTTCAGTTTTAATTCTAAAACTGTGATATGTCATTAAAATTGCTATATTCTAGATGCCTGACTTAAAAATCTGCCATAGAATAAACTGTGTGCTCTAATCAGATTCTGTGAAAAAAAAAAAGCTGTGTTTAGGTAGAGCAGAGACGAGACAAGTATGACAATAAATCCATCCATTCATTATCTATAAACCGCTTAATCCTCACTAGGGGGGCTGGAGTCTATCCCAGCTGACTCAGGGTGAAGGCAGGGAACACCCTGGACAGGTCACCAGTCTATCACAGGGCTACACTTAGAGACAGACAACCAAGCACACTCACATTCACATCTACGGACAATTTAGAATCAGCAATTAACCTCAACATGTTTTTGGACCTTGTGGGAGGAAGCTGGAGAACCCGGAGAGAACCCACACTGCATGGGGAGAACATGCAAACTCCACTCAGAAAGATCCTGGGTGTCCTCAGTGGGACACTAACCAGGGACCTTCTTTCTGCGAGGCAACAGTGCTAACCAAGAATTTTCACTTTTGTTTTGTTCTTTTTTATCATTTATAAATGCAGGTGTACTGCAGAGAAGACATTTTTGACTTCTTTCTCCTAGTCGTGGTTGTTCTGTTTCCATAGAGGTGCAGGACTTTATGTTGCAATGAGAAATGAGCCCACAGTGAGTAAAAATGCAACAGGAAAAAAAAAAAAAAAGACCAGAAACTGCTTCAGGTTTAGAGGGGTAATTAATAGGAAAAGTGTTTTGTACACATTCTACTTAAACTGCATATAAAGTGCAATGAAATTAGAAACCACGTTGGAAATTAACATGACATAACACGTACTTGTTGTGAAAACTGATTCCCTTGAGGGCCATAATTACAATCAACAGAAAACTGAAGTTCAAACAGGCTAACAAACTGCAGAGCTGTCTGTGGAGAACACCTTCCTCGGTGGAAGAACATCTACTTAATGATGGAATTATTCTCACAATGACTGCCAGCACACAGACCACAATGAGTGAATTAGGCTAACAAAAACATCATAAAACTTCCAGGAGATGGTACTGTACTTTATCTGCACTATCTTCAGTTTCAGAGTTCCACTTGGACTCAATCCCACAGCTGGGAGACACCATACCACTGTTCATTGGGTTCGCGCTGAAGTTTTAAATGTTTATTCCAGGACGGCCATGCAATTTGTGAACACTAGAACAAATTGAGTTGGTCTAAGTTGGGGCGATTGTAGAATTTAAATCTTTTACTTTTAACATTTATCTTTGTCAAGTTGAATTTCTTAGATTTTTAATTTTAGAAACCCTTGAAAAACCTGGAACCAAGTGTAAACAGGTGTTACCAATGGTGAAAAAACAAACTGTTGGCTCGACAAACTATAGCTATTTTACTACATATTTAACATGTGTCCATACTTATCTCTGCTCTGAATAAACCCAGCCTGACGTTCATCCAAAAGTTTTTGTCATGTGACTGTCAGCCGCAGCACAGAAGGGATTTTTTAACCAAGACATGAAGAATGAAGGGATTTTGATGAAATATATCACAATTTTAAGCTTAGAAGTTTCCTGACCGAATGGCTCATCACTAATGATTGGTTCAAGAACCATTGGAAAGTCAAAAAATCTGACAATTCTTTTTTAGAGACAACATAGAAATGATCCAGGGGCCTCATTTATCATCAGTGCGTAGAAAAGGTTCTAAATTCTGTCCTACGCATGAAATTTAGAGTGTTTGTAAGTACAAAAAAAATCTGTGTTTATCAAACGTGCGTACGGGGGTCGTACGTACATCAGTGTTGATAAATCCCACTTGTTCTTAACCTCCGTGCTCGTGCACGTTGCCTTCAGGAACGCCTCCAAATCACCATATAGGGCAACAACATGCCTCTTTATAAAGCATGTGAAGATTTGTTTTTCCCTCACCTGTCGTCATCATCGTGGCCAAAAGGGCGAAAAAGAGGAACTTTTATGAAACTGAGATCGAGGTACTTGTCAGCGAGGTTGAAGCAAACCAGAAAATATTGTTTGGTGCGTGAAATGTTGGGATGAGCAGCGAAAGAAAAAATACTGCATGGAACAAGATAACCACCGCAGTTATTTCTGTTCAGAGGACAGATTGCCGGCAAAAATTTTAAAAAGTGGTTTGATGTTAAGCTCAGTGCCAAAAAATGCATCACAGTCTATAAAAGAGAAACGACTGCAACTGGAGGAGAATGAATAAACGTTCACCCAGTGGATAACCCTGATCACTACAGATGAAGTGTTTTAATAACCATACTAAGTGGACTGGATGTAGGCTGGGGCCAGGGGAGTTATGGCATCCAACACTGCCTGCTTGATCCTGCTCAGTGGTGGCTGGAAATGCCGCATACGTCTCCAACCTCACGCTGGAATGTGTCGGTGGTCAGAATCCCCGAATACTTTCCATTTGTAGTTTCACCGTTCTACCGCTAGATTATGTGCGTATGCATGGTCAGAGGTGTGCGTATATTTACGCACATTCCTGAGTATAAGTACAAGTTGGTAAATTCCATACTTTGCGTAGGAGTGTTCGTACGCACGCTCTACACACATATCTATGCGTACGCACTGATGACAAATGAGGCGTCAGGGGTTCAGAGGAGAGAAGGATGAGACATGCATTTTTGTGATTTGTTAGAGTTTCACATTGTCTTTATCGTGTTCGCACATTTGACGCCCTGCTCCTGGCCATGATGGGAAACAGATGCTGACAGTGCCCTGCTTCACCACGTGTCACGAACCTCGATAAAGTTGCCGACCACACTTGGAAAATGACTTGCCATTGATTTCCAAACACTTCTTCGTGTTGAAGGGTCCCTACCAGTGAAGAAAAACCAGTCTGTTGGACACAGAAGGCTTAAATGGAGGACAAACATATTTATGTTTAGCAAAAAGAAAAAAAAAAATCAAACATGCAAATTGTCAAAATCTGCTGTATTGAAAAAAAATAGTATGTATCCTTAATGGTGTCTGTTGTGCTATTGTGCATTTGCACTGTGTCAATGTCAAAACAAGCAGTTGTTGCTGAAAAACTTAACGTATGAACAAAGAGTGCAAAAATGTGACATGCCTTTGGTGGGTTTTTTTTAGCCCCGAAAGAACTAACAGTGTGTCAGCCGTGAACACTCACAGATGTTTCGACATCAGTTTTTAAAGACACGTGCTGCTCCAGTGATGTAGAAAGCAGCACAACATTTATGGCTTCCCTGTTGTGACTCAGCGTTTTTTATTTGATTTGTACAGAATCTGTTTATACACAGTTCATTTTTGGCAGGATTTTAAATGAGACATTTAGAATAAAGTGAGTTTAGTGAAATATCACGATTGTAAGCTCAGATTTGGTTCCTGAAACTATACAAGATTAGTCGAAGGACCATCAGAACGCTGAAAATCTGACAATTCTTTCCGTTTTCACAGTGTCACAGTTTCCGACTAATTAAATGTACAAGTTGCCATTTTTGGAAGACATTCTTCCATCCATCCATTATCTACAGTCGTCCACAAAGTTATTCATACTCATCCATTAAAGAAAAGGCAAAATTCACAGTAGTCTCTCAAATAACTGGAAACTGAAAAAAGTAATAATAAATAAATATTTGAAAAGAATAAAAAAAACAAAAAAACAACTCTCCCAGACAGATTAGAGCACTTTGCTAGTGCACAGGGAGAACATGCAAACTTCACACAGAAAGATCCCGGTGTCCTAATGGAACTATATAGAAATCTTGTGATAGATAAAGATGAGGCCTTTGTAAAGAGGAAGACATCCGGCAGGGTTTAAGGTCTCCAATGAGAATATTTAACTTCAAACTGACATAAAGACAGACGTTGCTGATGGAACAGGTTGAAGCTCGAGGTTTCAGTTTGCGTCACAGAAGAATCTCAAAACAAGCTCAAGGGAACCACCGTTCTTCTGCTCCAGCTCTGTGTCAGCACTGATGCTTTCCTTTCTGTATAAGGAATGAGATTCCAGTTTTGCTTTGCCAAAAAAATGAAAGTGGAACGTGAATGCTCTGCCTAGACATCCAGAGCAGCACCAGAGGGATACACTTTTGGAGACATTTCATTTTGATAAGTCACACAATCGAGGGATTACACTCTGACTCACACTGAGGTGGTGGTCACAGGTCAGTCAAAGGATGAGTTTACTTTTTCATAACACTGTGGTGTGTCACTGCTTTATACAACTATTGTTTTCTACCGTACACATCATGTTTCACTGTCAGTTGATGAGAACTAAAAACACCCAGTGCAAACTCAGGACACACAGTTTGGCTTGTGCCTCCTGTCCTGAAGTAACCTTGCTTTCCATTGAAAGCACAACTGTTCACAGAAGATGAGAGTCTTTTGTCGATCTTGTGCAACTTTTGTTTCAATCCAACCTCTACTAGAGTTTCAACATCACATAATTTCACCCCGAAAAATCCAAATAGCTGATCGAAAATCATATTTTGGCAACTTCTTTACTGTTTTTGAGCGAGATGTAACTGCAGAGGCTGCAGTGCCTACATCTGTCAGTACCTCAGTTTGTCAATACTTCGCAAAGCGCTGCAACAACATTCAGGAATTGTAGCAGAATAAAGCTGGAGTGTGTGTGTTTTGTCAAATGAAAGTGTTATTGTTGGACTTGACTATATACAGAAAAAAATGCAGTTTAAACTGTGTGTGTGTTGCATCCTTTAGAGATCACCTCAACTGTTTTCTAAAATGTCAAAATCTGGCCAAAACAAAAAGAGTATTTGAATTAGATTAATTGTCCAAACAGCTGTCCAAACCTCATTATGTAAAATTTAATATCACCTGTAATTCTTTTTTATGTTTTATATATATATGTACTGTCTTTTCAGAGGGGTAGAAGGTTCTCAGATCAGGTTTAAAGCTAATTTAAATTTCTATTTGAGTAAAAGTATGAGCATCAAAATAGACCTAAACTACCAAAAGTAAAAGTGCTCAATCCAGTACACTATAATCCAAAGTGCAGAATGGCAAATTTCATTTTTATTATAAGTGTTCATTACCTTAGTGTCAGAGCTGTTTAAGGTTATTTAACACTTTACCAAGTTTATTTGCTGGGTAGCTGGTGTACTTTTCCGTAAACCAGCTACAATACTATGATTAGTCTGGAATTTTTCACGTCATTTCACTACAATTTCAGATGATCCTCATCTTTTAGCTGAAATTGTGTAGTTTACAATCTTTCACCATCTTAAGTAACTATTGCACAGCTTCATCTGGTTTTTATTCTGATTCATACCCTGATATTCAGCAATCACAACGGCTGAAAGTTTGGGAAGGATTGTTGTAGTGGCCGAAAGAATCCACTGTTTACTCTCGAGGAAGTCAGATGTTTACTACAACGCGAGAGGGATTGGTTGTTTTGAAAGATGAACGAAACAGTGGCTCGATGTACAGGAGTATAAAGTTTGTATTTTTATCTGTTTGGAATTAAGATGACCCGCAGGCTGTTTTCTGCTTTGTCAGTTCAGTGTGCACAGGTTCAGTCAGTCAGGAGGCCACAGAGCCACAAATGACTTTAAAATAAACCTGAAGCACCAATTCTAAGACACAAAGCCCAGTCAGATTGGATTAAGATGAATGACCAATCATTTGCTTGCAGATGTAACCCCTCTTCTTGTCTGGGATGGTGACAGAACAAAAGATTGCATTTATAGTCAGAGTAAACCCAAAATGAAAATCTTCACATTTCTTCTCTGAGATTTTGCCAGTAATGAAGGAGTTCTGGTTTGCAAAACGGAGCCCTGGGAAGTCTCAGAGTGTCCACATGAATGTCCACGTCTCCTGCAGACGCAACATTTCATAAAAGAGACAGGAAAGCCACTTTATCTTGGTTTGTGGACATGACAAGACCTGCAAGTATTTTTTAATGTCACCGCAAATTGCTTTTAGGGACACTGTCTCCTAGAAAATATGCTCACATGTTGTCTTTTAAGGCTGGGAGCATTTACCGAAGGTCAAGGAAAGTTTGTAGTCTTTGGGAACTGGTCTCATTCCCAAAACTTCACCTTCTGCCACTTTTTTAGGACCTTTTGACCAAACGTTTCAAAGCACAAGGTATCATTATTTGCGTTACATTTTTTAAACACACAGCATAGTTCAACAGACCTATGAATGAACAAATCTATGAACGTTACAAATAGACATCATGAGTCTGAATTTAACCATGCAGTGAGTGAAAACAAGACTTAAACTGCAGTAAGTGGAACAAAGACTGGTCTAACACAGAACATTAGCTTCAATCTCTTGAGTGAAAGTCTTTCAACTATGCCTCTTGAAGCCCTCCAACCTACTTATGAGATTTTTTTAAAACTGGAAAACACAACAAGTTTATTAAAACCTACAAATAGCGGTTATTTTTTTTGGTAAAGTCCACAAAAAATACTTTAGTTGTAACACAAACAGGACTTGGGATTTTCAAAGTCTGGGGTTTTTGTGCCCACCGTTGACCCCGACCACCTCCCAGCAACTGAGGTGCACAAATGTAATACTTCATTTACCCCAAAAAACAAACACGTAACCCAGTCATAAAAAAGTATTTGTGACCTGTAATATGTTCTCATCTTGACTGGACTTTAGCCTAGCTTAGCATTAATCTTTAAAGGGACAGCCAGTTATAGAACAGGTCTTTGCTGTCATTGTTGTATGACAATGAAAGCAGCTCTTTGAGAGAGCAGCTTCGAACAAAAGAACACAAAGTCATTACAGAAGGGAATAAAGGGATTGAACTGTATGAAAGGACAAGAATTCATTATCAAATGTGTCTACCAGCACCCCATAAGCTCACCAGTTAACTTGTTGTATACTGTTTGTCAGATATGGAACAAACACCTAAAGCACAGTCTGTGGTTACATGTGGATATACATGCTATTAACTATTTACTTTATACACAGACAAGCAAGTTGTTTTACTCTCTCAGAGTCGTTACACAAAGCCAAGCCAGTTTATGCCCCTAACTTGAGTTCCAAAATGCAGAGTCTTATCTCAGGGAACTTCTTCAATTGAGAAACAGTGAAGGAAAGCTGCAATTTACAACAAAATTGACTGCATTTTTAGTCCATTTTTAGTTTTCCTTGTGCAGAATCAGACAGAGGTTGTTTTCTTTCTATTTTTTCCTCTCACAGTGACCCTATCCAGATGTGTTCTGTTATTTGCAGCTGTTTCCATGTTCTTGTTAGGCCGGGACTGATGCCAGAACACCAGCGGGTTGAGGGTTCAAGTCTTACAACAATAGTCTGTTCTCTTGTGTATGCATAAGTCTCTGTGATACATGTCATATGTGCAGAATGAACTATGAGTCAGAGGCAGTTTCAGTGGGTCATCATGGTGTGTATGACAGCGACAACCTACAACCAAAACAAACTATAAATGTGGGAGTTTTTTGTTTTTTTTAACCCAAACACAACACAAAGCGCAGTAACAAGGGTTCAGCAATAATGCCAAAACAAGTTGGTGTGTGCACAACAAGGGGTTTTATTTTAGCAGTTTAAACTGTTTGTGTTGCATCCTTTAGAAATCACCTCAGCTGTTTGGTTAATAAGATGTCAGATCTAATTGAGAATTTGAATAGTTTTTTTAATCCAAAGATCAGTTCAAAATCCCAATATGTGTAATTTAATATTATCTGTAAGAATTATTTATTATATTCCATACATACTTTATGATGTTGTTGGAGGTGGAAAAAGTTCTCAGCACTATTTGAGTATAAGCATCAAAATATATTTAAAGTTCCAAGCATTAGTTAATCTATTATAATCCAAATTGCAGAAAGGATTGTTATTATTGATGCATTTATGTGTTCATTACTTTAGTGTTAGAGCTGGTAAAGGTAATTTAACGAGTTTGTAAAGTTTATTTGCAGGGTGGCTGGCGTAGTTTACAAGATCAATAATGTTTTATCTTAATGTGTAATATTATGTTGCAATGTATTTGTTGATTATATTTTGTATCATTGAACTAAATCTGCAAATTGACCAAAGACCAGCACATCTTTGGAGTAGAAAGGACAATGTTTGCCTCTAATTTGTCTTTAAAATACTTTCATTTTATTGCATTATTACGACATGTAGCACATTAAGCTCTGCACGAAATGATACAAATAAACGTCAATCTCGGTTAAACAATCGGCACACTAAACACATTTGTTGGAGCTTTAGCATGTATACAGCGTATTTTAGTGAGTAACACTAATTGCATACATAACTTATGAGGAAAAAGACCCTTTGATTCAAACTGCCACACATCCAATCAGACTGCACGAGAAGGCAGGTAACGCCGGTTGTCACGAGGAGGACATTCAATTAGGGGGAAAATGGTGCACATTCAGTGACAGAAATAGTTGTAAGGAGACTGAAAAAACAGAAAGCTGGAGAAAGACCCTGATTCCTTTCAGCCTTACACCTAGAGGACGCTGCAGTGTAGAGTTCCATCTGAGCCATTTTAAAGCTTTTAAATCATTAACTTTGATACACAGAGAGGAATGAAACAGATGGACTTTATTATTTTCCATTTGATTCCTCTACAAAGCACCCATCCATCCATTATCTATACACCAGTTTATCCTCACCAGGGTCACAGGGTGCTGGAGTCTATCCCAGCCGACTCAGGGCGAAGGCAGGGGACACCCTGGACAGGTCACCAGTCTATCACAGGGCCACACTTAGAGACAGACAACCAAGCACACTCACATTCACACCTACGAGCAATTTAGAATCACCAATTAACCTCAACATGTTTTTGGACTGTGTGGGAGGAAGCCAGAGAACCCGGAGAGAACCCACGCTGCACGGGAGAACATGCAAACTCCACACAGAGATCCCAGGTGTCCTCACCGGGACACTAACCAGGGACCTTCTTGCTGTGAGACGACAGTGCTAACCACTGAGCCACCTTGCAGCCCTCTACAAAGTATTGTTAGGAAAATTACCTGAATATCTTACTTAACTTTTCAATTATAGATCAATTTCTCTTCAAACTAGGGCCCAAGATTTTATAGTCTTTGAAAACACACTCATTAAAACTGAGATCGGGAAACAAGCTTTAAATGTTACACACCCAAGTATTGGAACAAAGCTCAAAACCTGTTGAGATTCAAGGTCTAATCCTATCTGACAGGTTTAAGGCCCTTGTGTCCAACATGGAGCAGTATGAGCGCACTTGTTTTCTTCAACTTTAACTTGTACACTTTTTCTAACGTATGATTGTTTATTCTGTATGTGTACAGAGTGTTTTATTTGGATTGTCTGGATTTGCATTTATTCTGAGACGTGGCAAATATCTATTCATTGTAGTCTATTCCGTATTTATTCTGCATTTTAGCAATAGCTGAAAAATGTGTTTTTTGCTTGTTGTCATGCTTACAGAGCACCCATGAAAAAGAGAGTATCGACTCTCATTGGGCCTTTTTTAAAATAAAGGCTAATAAAAATAAATAAAGTAGGTGACTGATCTTTTCCTTAGTTTGGAAAAGGTTGAACTCAGCCTCCTTCAAATAGATGTTGGTGAGGTATGGGAGGAATGTCTACCTGGGAATATCTGACAACTATTTCCCAGAAAAGATTGCAAAGATGGTTGTGCTGGCATCCTTAGCAAGTAAGAGACAAATTATTTTCGAGCAGAGGTCAAAGTTATCTGCGTCAGAGATACACAGTGCTTCCTTCAGAAAACACTTTAGGGAAAGCCTAGAACATGTTTTGTTGTGGTATTCCTCTGAGCGTTGGAGGCATGGCTAGCTGGTTTCCTGTCTGGTTGTCTTTAGTGTTTAAGTGTGAGGTGCTCTGCAGGGAATCATGTGTTTCCTGTACAAGCTGTGCTTTTAAAAAAAAAACTCAGGGAGCCAATGAGAGAAGAAGACCTGCTAATGTGTGTGCGAGTACCCACATCCATCAAAAAACAAAACATGTAAAAGACTAAAAGGTTCTCGTGAAAGGATGCTGCAGTTCGACGCTGCACTTACCCTTTATAGGCACATCATTTGCGGCCTTTGGTGTTGAGCAATTTTCAGGCTCCTTAACTGCGCCTGACTTGGTTAGTGTCACAGAGCCGCGCACTGCCCAAATACACTTACACGTTTCCTGGCAACAAACCAAAAAGACAACAGACAAGGCAAAACAAAAATCGAATTACATAAACAGTTCCTGGACACTTTGTTTCTGTTACCATAATAATAGTATTCTGTTGAGCATCCCTTTGACTTGAGTCACATGCTGAAGTGCTAATTTTGTCATCCATCCCTGTTAGATATGAAAAATAAGGAAATCAGTGTCAGGTTTGCTTCAGTTGCACGTTATATTTTGCAGCAAAATCAGTGATGCTCTTGTATTACTCACTGGTCGGGTGATGGCAAAATACATGTGTGGTATTTCCTTAACCTTAACAGAGAGTGTGTGGGTGCAGGGCGTGCTATGTCATTGTTAACTTCTTCGTCTCCCCTGGAGATGCTACTGTTGTCCAACAGCTTTGCCTTAGTTCCCACTGCTTAGTTTCTCTAAAATACCATCTTTAAGCTCCAAATGAGGAGACTTTGTTGGCTCGAGGTCAAAGGGTCAAAAAATGACAAGTCAAAAAGCTCTTTTGAAAAAAATGTATTAAATAAAACAACCACCTTATAAGTGTGATTGTAATATCATTAGTTAACACGAGATCATGTGTATGTTTTGGATTCTGAATATTTAATAAAGAATATTTGCATACATGTTAAAATAACTCAAATATGTTTGCATATACAGTATGTCACAAAAGTGAGAACACCCTATCACTTTGCTGCAAATATTTTATTATATCTTTTCATGGGACAACACTGAAGAAATGACACTTTGCTACAATGTGAAGTAGTACAGCATGAATTTACTGTCCCCTCAAAATAACTTAACACCCAGCTATTAATGTCTAAACTGCCAGCAACAAAAGTGAATACACCCCTTAGCAAAAATGTCCAAATTGGGTCATGTGACTCGTTAGTGTTACAAGGTCTCAGGTGTGAATGGGGAGCAGGTGTGTTAAATTTTGCGTTTTCGCTCTCACACTCTCTCATACTAGTCACTGGAAGTTTAACGTGGCAAAGAACTCTCAAGGATCTGAAAAAAACAATTGTTGCTCTACATGAAGACGGCCTCGGCTATAAGACTGCCAAGGCCCTGTGTACTCACTTTTGTGAGTACATATGATATATACATTTATAATCTGAGTAAATCTGACTCGACTTGAAGCCGCACTTTCATGTAGAAAGTACATTTGTAAATTGGTTTTCCAAGTACATTTCCTCTGTTGTTTTCCATTTCCTTTTCTACGCAGGATGAAACTATAGACGCTAACTTTCACAGCATTAAGGTCATACTGGTTTTTCCAGACTGATCTCTAAGGAAAAGACAGTACAGCAGAACTCTCTCTGTGTGTATAGTCAGCACATCTGCAGCACAGCAGGACACACATCCTGCAGACAAAAGCACACACAAACATCGCTGCTCCAGCCGAGACCAAAGACCAAAGGCACGAGCTGAATGAAAGCTATTGTAGGATTGACAACACTGAGCGACAGCTTTGGGAACTGAGTCAATTATGTTGGACCTGCTGATTTCCTTTTGGCCTCGTTTGTTTCCTGTGTGTGTTTCCCGTCTCATCCTCACAAGGAACGCAGTGTTTGTACTCGCTGGAACTAATGACGTTGCTCTGCAGTCAGTAGCAACAGTTACCTGGAATAACCTTTGTCACAGTTCCTGCTTTATCGTCAAAGCTCTCTTTCACACAAAAAAAAGGCTGCTGTAGAAACTGTTATAAAGAGTGACCCGGGAGAACCACATCCTGACTGAAAAATTCAAATGAAAACTTATTGGATGAATTGCATTTTTGTTCTTGTCTTTTTGTCTAAGCAGTTTTTGTGGGTTTTTTTCTTTTTTTTTTGCCCCTGTCCAAATCATGTGTCCGTTGACTAAAACAGCGACATCGGCACAGAATAAATATCAAGTGTGACACTGAGTAATCAGTTATTGATTGATCATTCTACTGATGAAGTGCTGATTTTGTGCTCTCCCTTTATGACATTTATGACATGATGTAAACAAAGGATCAGGCTTAGGTTTGTGCTGAAACCGATCAGTTTAAAAAAAGGCCTCAATCAAACCCAATTCTGACCTTTGAAACCACATCGGAACGTCCCTTGGCTGATATTCTTAATTAGCATTGTGTAACCTTGTTTGGCTTGAATGTAATGGACGTTCATTTACATCGAAGTCCTGCAATCTAGATTTAACCTTAAGCATTAACCTGGAGGCACTTTAACAGACTTTGACTGTAGACTATGATCAGTTCTTTTTAGCCAAACTTAAATTTATTCATTTCTGTCTAATATTTTGAGTAGATTAAGCCTACATTCAAATGGAAAAAGAAAACCAAACATTTTCGAATTACTACATCTGGGAAACCCAGTATTAGCAGCTAAAAAAAAATGTTGCTCACTGAGTAAGTTCCCTGCAGGTGTCACTGACTGGGAAACACCTTGTAGTTGCAGAAAGCCTGAAGGCAGGGTGGCTGAAGGTTCTGTTTTGTTTGTGCATTTGTGTACACTTATTTGTGTACAAAGCAGAATAATTTAAAAGGCCTCAAGGGCGTCACAAGAGTAAAATCTCGTGACGCCCTTCGGTTTCCAGGAAATGATAAAGTTTGCCACTCCTGTAATGGGACATCAGTTGGCATTTGTATCTGTGAGCGTGTTGTGCGAACAGGGCCTTTGGCGTTGCTATTTTCATACGACTATTGCTGTAATTTAACAACTGTTTTAGTCACCGGTGCTTTTTTTTTCTTTTTAAATAAGCAAATGCCTCGAAGCTGTGTGGAGCCATTGTAAAACAAAATAGACAAGAAGTTTTCCCGTCATTACAAGTTTTGCTTACATGATTCAAACTGTGCCTTCTAGTGTTTACATTACGGAGTCTGAGTGAGTCACAGGCAAAATGATCGGCTGCTCTTCATCAGAAGCCTTCAGTTGTTTCGGCATTACTGTTACTGCACTTCTGGAAACACGTAAATGGTGTGATGCAGTATAATGTTGTATCCGCCATTAGTACAGAGACACTTACATTAAGCAGAGACCTGCACAGGAGCGGTTTTTACACTGAATTTTCAAAGCAAGTAATTTACTCTAAAATGTTAATAAGAAATTGGATCAATGAAACCCACAGTCCAACATCCAGGTGTCCAATTTAGTGCTGCAGCAAATGATTATGTTTGCTGCAAAGCTGTACTTTTTATGTTGTATTTGACTGAATGGAGCTGTTTGATTAGCTCAGAATGTTTTCCAATCACAATTGTTTTAATGAATTTTAGGAGTTTATTATAATCCGCCTGAGTTAACCCATTATGTCAGTTCAAATTAATTTTATTGCAGAGATCAGCAAACCTGGAGCCTTTTTCAAAATTAATCATTCACCATGAATAACATTCAGTAAATTATAGTGTTAAGTACACAAAAACTAATGAATCGTCAGTGAACCTGACAACTGTTTCTGCAGAGCTGATGTGAGGATTCAATAAGTCAAAAAAAAAAAAATCTACATTGGCCAGTCGTGAGTCTTTGCCATGATAAACTGACACTGTACCTGTAAACAACAAAATCATGTTGCATTTATCTCAATCACTTCATCTGTTTTCCTGGTTATTTAGTGCGACACAGCAGCTTATCAAGGCTCAAACATTGACACTGATATGCAGAAACAAGTTCACGTTCTTGTTTTCCCAGACCTGTTGCCGGTTGCGTAACATTTAATAAGTGTAATAGTGTGGGAGTTACCTGTCATTGTGCCAGTCTGTTGCTGCTAAAAACGCCTGCAGCTCCAAGCGTGACACAAAACTACATAGACAGTTTTGGGTAATTAAGTAAACTCCACCTATCTGTGGGAATCCTTTAGCCTTTAGAAGCAACAACAAGGCGTAAAGAATACAGAATTCATGGAGAGCTCTACAAGAAGCGAATTTGTAGGGATTTAAATTTCAAAACAAGAAATTAAAAAACCTGAAGTAGACCAATATATGCTCCATCTCAGAGTGGAAAATCTACCGCCCCATCACTCATTTGAAAGGGACTGCTCCATTGACAGAGTCATTCAAGGACCAATGCAGGGACAGAAGTGTGCAAAAAGTCAGGAATCTAAATCTTGGTCACAACGAAACCCCATTTTATCAAACACTGCTGTTGCTAATCTCAAACACACACGATCCTTTGATGCAAGTCAGAGCGCCTTCCTCCATTTCCTTGTTTTCTCTCACATTGAAACAAAAAACACTTCCTTTCCTAATAAGATAATAAACCGTGCAGAGTTCTGGTTCTTGGCTTTTTTCGTCTCATATTTCAGAAATTGCTTTGGGTTCAGATCATTAAAAAGTCCTTTGATGAGGCAATACTGGACTATTATTAGCCCTACTTTCCATCCTATATATACTTAAAAAAAATAAATGAGTCTTCAAATGCACAAGGAAATGACGGTGTCATCAGTAAATAACCACCTCCCATCTGTGTCTCCGCAGAGCCCAGAGGAAGAGTCGCAGTGGGTGGAAGACCTGTTGAAGCTCCACACGGCCCGAGTCCGAGACGTGGAGATCCTGGCAGGCCTGGACCTTTACAGATCCACAAACCTCACCTACACCGACACCCTGACCCTCAAAACCTACCTGCACACCTTCGAGAGTGACGACTAGACGCACAGAGACAGACGCACACATATACAGGATGTAGCCTTTTGTAGAAGTCCTGCAATTTCACCGCATGCTCGCTGGACAGACGGTGCATCGCTGTCGTCCCGCTCCTGAGGAACTGCCCAAGAAGTGCTCGGAAAAAGGGGGGACACACTTCTGAAAATTGAAAAGATTAAAAAGACGCGTTTGTTTGGAAGATTACGACAGGAATATTCGATATTATCCATAGAATCTGTGTAAGAATAAGCCAGCATAGGATGCAGGGTGAGGGACTAACAGCTGCCACTACACTTTTCATGAGTACAGTATATACAAGGCATTCTCCATCACACACCAGTGTCTTAGTTTCTTATCAATAAATGATCTATACTTCATATTTGTACTGACTGTCCGCAGCAAATTTTAAATGTGTGTTGTTCACTTATTAAAAATCGATTAGTAGTCCTTGGATTAAGGAATATGGTCATTGTGAGGTAACTCAGCTAACCATGAAATTGGATTAAAAACTTGGAAAATTACTTTAAAAAAATGTGGAAGAGTTGAATTTTTGCTGTTCTGTAAACGAATATTTTGAAACTTTGAGAAATTAACTTAAATTCCACCCTCTGTGTATCTTTATGCTAAACAGAATCAGCCACCAGTTCCCTTAGCTTAGCATTAAGATTCAAAACAGGGGAGGGCAGCTTGCGTGGTGCTGTCCAAACGTCGCAAAATCCACCTACCCGAGCAGCAGACGGAGCCAGACTGATTGTTTCCTGGTGATTACGGTCTTTCGGTTATGTTAAGCTAATCGTTTCTTGGCTTTAGCTTCAACATTTCAGCCCAAATCCAAACATGTCAAACTGTTTTGCAATATAATAAAGCAGACAGCCACACAACAGACAGTCGTGTGACCATCGGGGGGTTCCAGAGTTCTGTCAGCTGTATAAATGTAGCATTTGACAGCTAAAAAGGCAAATAAATAAACTAGCAAAGCTCCTTGCATGTTGATCACAGGATTCCTACAAAGATTTGTCAGTGATACGGTGAAGGGGCTTATGACTGGGCTTTTTTTTTTTTTTTTACAGTGCATTTTCAAAAAAAGAGAATTTTTCAACACAATCTGGACATAGCCCAAACACAATAAGCACATATAAAGTCTAAGAACTTACCTTCTGTTTCCACATCCACCTGCTTCTGATGTCTCTTTTCCTATAGCTCTGTCACAGCTGATTATCTAGGCCAGGGGTGTCCAATCCTGATCGTCGAGGGCCTCAGTCCTGCATGTTTTAGAAGTTCCCGTCTTCCAACACACCTGATTCAAATAATCAGCTCATCATCAAGTTCTGCATAACGATCCTGATCATTTGAATCAGGTGTGTTGGAAGAGGGGAACATCTAAAACATGCAGGATTGTGGCCCTCAAGGACCAGGATCGGACACCCCTGATCTAGGCGTATGTTTTTATACAGTTTATCATATTTATTGCGTGGCATCATGATAATAACAGCACCTAGTGTTCCAGCATATACCCAGTGTAACTGCTCTGTCCCTGTTTGCTCTATAAAGACGGAAATATTCCACAGATGTTTTTCCAAAGGAGGAGACGAGACTGATTCTCTGGTAAAGGAAAATTGGGGCTTTGTTATTTCAGTTTCTTTTTTTTTCCGGCATGGTGACAGCCAACACCAACGCATCATCACATCACCCCACATCATTTGAAGAGAAATGGATGGTTCACTTACCTAAAATGCAAACCTGTGTGCATGACCGAGCACCATGAACTTCACTGGAAACATCTATTCCTTGGAATGGAAAAACAAAGTCATAACGCTGATGCATACATTACAACTAAAAAAGAGACGCATTTCGGAAAACTGCCTCCGTCAGGAAGTCATGAGGGCAGAGATCCTGTTTCTTAATCCAGGTTGGTGTAAGGCAAGTGTAGCTCTGCAATACAATTAAGTCATTATTGTCTATTTACTTATTATTATTGACATTGGTTGACCAGCTGTCTCCTGCAGACTTTTTAGTGTTTTTGCAAAATTACTCCTTTAACTCCAAAATAAGACAAAGGCTGTAAAACCACTGATTTTTCTTTAATTCAGTTTCAGGGCCTAAAAAGGCTCACACTACACTCACATTTATAACTCAGATAAAGACATCACAACCTGTATTTTTTTATTTTTTTCATGTTTGGTAGTTCCTTTCGTAATACACACTGACGAGTTAACTTAGCTTGCTGTCACAGTAATCAGTAGAACAGAGAAAATAATCAATAAAAAGTCAGTTAACTGACATAAAAGCTTGCCAACGTGTAGAAGAAGCCATGTTTATTCCTGTAGTCTTTCAAATAAAAAAGAATTGGAACCTTTCAACAAGTCGAACTGAGTTGTTTTTTTCTTTTTTTTCTTCAGCTGTCTCCTGCGACCAGCAGAAGAGAAATGACGAGTAACCCAAAGACGTGTGTTCATGCAGCAACATCTGCAAAGTGGCAACAGGGTTCTCTTTGCATCATTCCGAAAGTACAGGAATCAGCTGATTGTTAGCATGAGGACAGCGGATTTCGTGCAGACAGACTAACCTTGCAACACTATCTTCCTCAGTGTCAGAAAGCTAAAGCGTTGGTCCCTCCGCACGTTGAAAGGTTTTGGAATAAGAAGTGCGCTTTAGTCTTCCTCTGCAAAGTCTTCGTTGTGTCTCAGCCTCAACTTTGAGATCTAGCACTCATTTTCTGAGACATGTAATACTTGTGGCAAACAAAATGGAACTCATTAAACAGCAAAATACGCACTTCACCGGACGTGATAACAGGCAGATTGAGAACAGAGTCTGTTGTGAGCCAGTTCTTTAGGATCATCTGTGTTCAACAGAAAAACAGATGTTATTGATAGGATAAAGGGATCATTACGTAGTGACGTTATTAACATGAAAGAATGGAGACAAGACAAGAAAACTGAGCTGATGGATGTTGCAAAATCAAAGAACCAAATAAAACCAAAGGCGAACAGTCAGTTAAACTAACTGAACCAAAACAAAACAACTCCATAGAACTCCAGATGCGAGACGGCACACAAGCACCAGTGGCCGTAACAGGGTCCATCCATCCATTTTCTATACACCGCT